>NW_022196891.1:60983975-61005968 GCF_008632895.1 Mastomys coucha
TCTCTCTCTCTCTCCTCTCTCTCTCTCTCTCTCTCTCTCTCTCTCCCCTCACAAGCCATGTATGGCAGAATCACCTAAGATACTTAATGCTGCCAAAGTCTGGTTCCCTGAACTATGGGTCAGAAGATTGCCGAGTAAAGTTCCCAGTCTACTTGGTTAATGAGCTTTTCAAGTAATAAATTTCTCATGTACTCTGAAGGTTAAGACATGAGGACCTGTATATTTATGTACTTCAAAAGGAGTGGAGAAATAGAGTATATCATGACACTCACATAGTAGATGTTGCTGCTTATAGCAGCTGCTCTCAGTGAATGATCTACCAATATCTCTTGAGCCTTGATCATGTCATTCAAGATAGCCTGCTTCAACTGTTGGTTTCTATTTGCCTTTCTGTGGGCTGATCATGCAACCCTCACATGAAACTATTATCTCCTATAGTGAAAGTAGCAGAAAATTGACTGTCTCTGTTACTCTCCTGTCTTCCATGACTCACAACCAATGACTGGCTAGAACTACTGGGTAAATCTAGTGTATTTTGACTGCTTGGGCAGACAATTCTATGGTTTGGTATTATATACAATAATACCACAGTTTTTCTGAGACCTTCATAATAGTCAATTCGTATGACTTTGTTGGTAGCTTAGAAAGCCCCCATTTAGTCTCCATCCTCTTTTACTTTCTCAAGCTTTAATTTACCTTCCATTTTTGTTTGTTTATTCGTATGTTTGCAAAGTGTTCTGAAGATGGAAATACATACCTGTGCCCCTCAAACAAACAGGAAATGGGATTGTCTACTTTAGTGGCTGAATTGTACTTTACCAACCAATCTTTCTCTGCAGCAGCCCATACACCACCCAGTTTACAGTGTATAAAGGAGCCTTTACACACTTTACAGTTCACACCATATCCCTTTACACTTCTGTACAGCCCATTGCTAGCAAAAGCACTGATAATTCATCAACTAAATGTAGTGTACTGACGGGCCAGCCACCCCGGTAACTGGAAGAGCACTGATGTGGCTTATGAAGTCCCTTTCTAGCTCAGGATAGAGCCCTTTCACATGGGGTCATCTAAAACCACCAGAAAACACAGATATTTACCATTTGATTTATAACAGTAGCAAAATCACAGTTATGAAGTAACAGCAAAAAATAATTTCATGGTTGGGGGGGCGCTCATCACAACATGAGGAACTGTGTTAAAGGATCGCAGCATCAGAAAGGTTGAGAGCCACTGGCAGAGAGAATAGTTACAGAGAATAGTACAGAGGGAAGCAGGCTGAGCAATAACTAGAGCACTCCTTCCAGCCTGGGAAAACGGGGTGTGTCAGGGAGGATGGTCTGCTTGGGTTCCCTCCCATTCCCACACTTGCCCATGATCTCTAATCTGCATCTTGATCCTTGTCTTTGGATCTGCTTCTGGGTCAACAAACCAGAAAGCATTTCGTTAAACGCCCTCCAAATGCAGCGTGTATTTCTATATGCAAGGTTACCAGAAGTTGTAGAAGGAAATTAAAACATTCCATTTTCCTGCAGAGGGCTGGGAATGCCCAGAAAGTTAAAGATGTGAAGGTAAGATATGCGTTTGCAGAGCATCTTGAAGGTTATAGGTGGCAAAGAAAGACTGTGTGCTGTCTAGAACCTTTCCTTCAGGAATGTTTTACTGATGAGCAGAGTCTGAGCTCATAGCAGCCTGTAGGCAAAACTGTAGCTCCCCTTCCATCTTCATCCCTATGCTGGACTGTGGCCCAGTAAATAATTGTTTACTCATTTTCTTGCTTCCACCCATCATATTCAATCATTGAATTCTATGTCTGAATTATATGACTACATGCTGGAAGGCCCTCATGGCACTCCCTTTTATGCTATTTGTTTAAAAACATATGTGATACCTTATTCTTTTGGGTTGGGGGGGTCTTTCTGCTTCCCCTAATAAATCTCTTCTTTTCTTTTCAAACTAATGTTCATGTCTTCTATTTAAACTTCCAAATGCTGTTTCTTTTACAAAGTCTCGTCCATTTGTAATTTCTCAACTTTATTTTTCAGTCCGTAATTTCTAGAGACACACCAAAACCACAGGCATCTTTGCAATATACTAGGGGTACTTACGTTTTAACATTTCACCAGTGATAATGATTGCCAATTTTATCTAAAAAAAAATCAATCTGTGTTCCTAACTCTGTTTGTGTCTCCACTTAAAACCCAAGAGTTTAAAAATGATATTTCTTTTGCCCAACATTCTATTCTCAATATCCAAAACTGATTTTCTTCTTCTTTCGTCCTGATGCCTGAGACTAAAGAGTAAAGTTAAAAACTGGAAGGGAGTGATTGCACTTTCCAGAAGATAAAAACCTAACGTTTTGTGTACACTCGGCCACATCCACTTCCATTTGAAAATGTACTAAGAGAAACAAACTCATCGTCTACCTGTCAGAACAGTGTGCATGCCTGATTCTAACAGGTTTTAGAATTGTCTTGTCATTGAGCCACTGTATGAGCTATCTTTGTAGCATGTGGAGTAAGCAGAACAAAGGAAGGCAAGTGAGTATTCACCTACACTATACTCAGGCGAACGGAAGCAACAAAGGATGCCATCCTACTTAAACAAGATGCAAGCAGCTTGAAAAAGAATGGAAGAGCCATAGATTTTGGCATTGGAAACCATCACAGAGGAGACATAGGAGTTGTAGATCTGTGAAGGAGATGAACCTGGTTTCAATATCAGAGTCCAGCAGAGCACAGTGAGTCGAAGTTCAAGAAAATGAACTACAATATGGGAAACATATGAAGGCTGATTAGTGAGTGATTTATAATCCTCTTCTTGGCAACAAGGCAAGCGTTGGGTGAAGAGCAGTGTGGAGCAGGAATCTATCTTGTCCTATTATAATCTGTAACTGTTCTGTTCTTGTGGTGTTTTGATGCCAAGCCCTGGTGCCAAGTACAGTCTCTGGCTCTGTGGCCACTTAACTGGGGTTCCAACTCTCTCCCCTGGGTCAATTAGTTCTGGGAGTTGTGTAGGTCAACGAGATGTGCAAAGATTACTTGTTCACCTTAAAATCGTACAAATAATTTTTTTTCTCCATCCAACTAGAGTGGAGATGTTCAGCTTAATTTTTCTGATGAAAATATCTTTCCCAGAATGTTGTGGTGATTCATGTTTCCACTTTTGGTATATATGCAGATGGTCACTTCTTTAGAGGGGAACATTTAAAGACGAAGAAGACAAGAAAGAAAACTCAAACCAAAGAATAAAATGTTGTAAAGCAAGTGTGATAGCTCTTGTTTTCTACTTCGTATTTGAACGAGGAAGGGCACCATGGAAGGAGGCCAGACAAAACAGACACCTTCTATACATATGAAATTTTTGACTGGAAAAAAGAAACATTGTCACGGGGTTTGTGCCTTAGGAAAGTGAGGGAGCAGTGATGGCCTAGGGTAGATCTGCACTGCTATACATGCCATCACGTAGCTCCTTCTCCCTCTCTTTTTAACTTACTGGAAGTGACAGGCCTTGGACTACGTACAACTCTGGATATATGGGAAGGATGTTCCCCACATGGCAGAAGGGAAATGGTTCAGACGTGTGCATTCCTGAGGCCAGCTCAATGGTGTGGTCTTCGTGAATTCCGCGTATGTTTGAATCAAGGTAGCCGCAGCGGCGGTGATGCATGTGGCTAATTTAGAATTACCCTATCCAGGCTAAGTATGCATATTAGGCTTTAGGGAGAAGGGGGAGAGATGGCTTCCAGCCATGCTGGGCATCTTTGGTTACATTATCTTTTTACAAATAACATTCCACCAGATAGCTTGTAGATACAGATTGTCTTGTAGAGTATTTAAAATATGTAAGCCAAGTAGAATGTAGGAAGGCCTCCTACCCATATCACCTAAAGATGGGGTTTAATATCCTTCACGGTACATCGAATTTTGATCTTTTTCTATTGATAATTAAACTTGTATGTATAGCTTTACATCCATATGGTATACCTGTTTTATGTCCTGCCTTTTTATACAACACACGTTATAGGACATTAAAATTGTTTAAACATTCATTATTCAATGCATGCCTAATAGTATTACTATGTACCGAATTATTTTAAACGTTCATGTTGCTGAATCTTAAGTTTGCCTCCATTGTTTTACTACTATATGTAACAGAGTGATGGACATTCTCTAACAGAAGTCTTTGCTGTATTTTTCTCAACTTCCCTAACACATACTGTTTTCAAGGGGTTTTGTAATCTTTAGGTAAAGGTCAACTTGACTAAAGCCCTAACCAGAAACCTTATTTTTCTCCTGTTCCACATATTCTGTTGATACCATCATTTCCTTATAGTCTCTGGTTTTCTGTTTGTCCAATGATTTAAAACTAATGGTCTTTCTATCAAGAATCCACCTAGATGTTTCTTCAACCTCAATGCTTCATCTTGGTTGTGCATTACCTCAAGTGCCAATACCCATTCTTAATAGGGAAAACATCCCCACTGACTGAGCTCTGCCTCTGCACAGCCATCGCTCTGATGCTCAGGTTTCCTTCAACCACTGAGAAGCATCCTGCTTGGCTACGGAGGCTGCTTCCTGGAATGCAGGCCCCTTTCCCTCAGATCTCCTATTTGATCACAGCTTGGGTCACCTGCTTGTAATAGAACTCCAAAGGTGTGGCTCCCCAGAGCCTCCTGAAGGCTCTGCCTAGCAAACTGCGCAGCAGGAGTCTCACACCTGAAACACATTTACTTAGAAGTCTCAAAGAAAAACACCCGAACCTCCACCCAGGGAGACAGAGATAGAAAAGAGCGTGGGTCTGGTTTAAATGTAGGAATTATTACTCTCGAAAAGGAAATGAGGAGAAAGCCGAGCTACTGTTCATTCTAGCCTAGGTGAAGGAAGTGCGTTCACAGAGCTCTTAAGAGACTGCCTGGGCAGCCGGTTCAGTGGTGGAACTTCCTGAAAAAGAAGTTTAGCCTTTTGGATCCTCCTCTACCCAACAGCAAATTTATTATCTGGCCCCTTATTGTCACACTATAATCTGTGTAAACATAAAATTTCATACTTGGTGAATTGTATCGTAGTCCTTGGAGAGAAGGGAGTTAACGCGCGAGCCTAATTCCTAAGGCAAGAACTCAGATAAATCTAGTGTTGTCTTTGGCTCTAGCCTCTGAATGCAAAACAGCACTCTAATTCACTGCTGGCACAGAAGCCTCTCTTTGACACGAGACTTGCCTCAAAGTGCCATCTCCTCTAAGATATATCCAGCGAGGTAGATATCAAACACTCCCCACTGCTTAGCTGGCACTATTCCCACATTCCTCAGTTTTCACATTTGCTTTAACTTCTCTGCCAGAGCCACAGAACCTAATTTCCCGTATTTTCATTATTATTGTTGTTGTGATGATCCTTGTCATAAGCACGGGTTACATAGCCCAATAAGAGTGACAGCTTGTGTGTCCAAGCTGGAGCACGTATTGGGGTATAACTAGCTCTCAGTAGGTTTTTTTGAAGTCACTGTAGCATGTGACCCTCATGGCCACTCTATAAAACAGGCCTGAGCTTTTTTTGCAATTTAAAGGCAAAGAAATTAAAGCCTAAAATGTCAAAATCACATCACAGTTGAGACTCTGAGACCCAGGAAGAATTTTAGTTCCTGGCTTTTTTTTTTTTTTTCTTAACGCATTGTAGTTTTACCTTCTGGAAGATTCTATTCAGTACAGTGAACAGGTTCCCCCTCCCCTTAGTATTTAACTCAGCCAGAAATGTAAAATATGCGGTTTTTAACTTTTAAAAAGCATTCATTTCAAGGCTGTGCCATCTTCCTTTTCTGTTGAAGAATTTAAAGTGGCCTGGGCTTGGTTGGTTGGCTTTGCTGGCCTTGCCACGGCTTGCAAAATGTTCCATGTTTGGTATGGAAACTACCCAGGGAGCATGACTCTTCACCTGGACATGCCATTGATGCTGGAGTCAGGGTTTTGCACTGTAACCTCTCCTTTTATGTTGCTGAGGAATTCTCTCTTTCTGTGGACTTTCTTTTTCATTCACTAGAAATGTATTCCTTTACATTCCTCTGACCTGGAGAACAACCTTGCCAGGCGAATTCAATTTGTCACTGAACTGCCCACACCACTGCGGTGCCTCCCCTCCCTTTTATTTTTAAAGGGATACTATTCTTCTGATGGGCTGTTATGACATATTTATAGGAAAATAATATTTTACTTAAGGACACTTTAAAATTAGCCCTTAAAATGAAACATAATGGCATGAATAAATGCAAACTATATGTGTATAGAATTCATAAAGTTCCTGGGATTCAAGATCTCTGCCACAGCTCATGCTGAGAATGCTAAGAGCAAAGAGATTTATATCTCAGTTTAAATTCTCTTGACTTTTTTTTAAAATCAGTTTTAGCAATATTTGTTTCCTAGTTGCCTTCACTAGTGTTGTCTATGGTTGGCTTCAAGTGATGCTTGCAGCCAGATCTGACCCAGCTGGGCTCCAACATTCCCAGGAACCTCCAAGGTTAAGGAAACCTGGGTCTAGCTAGAGAGTCTAAATTTTAACTAGGACACAAAATCAAAGATTTAAAACCTAGGAAGTTTTAATGAAACAGTGTTGAAAAGTCTGACATGGAATATCCTGCTGTCTGAGGGATGGACTAAAGGGTCATTTGGGCAAGAGCTAAATGGGCAAAGAAAGTCTTCTGCTGATGAGTAAGATTAGAGGCCTTTGAAGCTGAACTTACTGCTATTTTCTTTCTACCACATTGATATCTCTCTGTTTATATTTCATTAACAGATATCTGATGCTTCTCATTGTCCTCAACCTCAAGTGCCCCGGGGTGTTCCCCAGAGCTTAAAGTCAAGTGGCCAGGGATGACCCTTCAGATAAGGGATTAGAACACTGAAGCAGGTGGCCCTCTGAATCACTTTTAATAGTTTTATTCAAGATTAGGATAAGGCCACAGACTGGACTCCAACAAGGAACAAGAAAACTTCACGCTGTCAGTGATAAACAGTTTAACAGTCATGGTGAATTATTATTACCAATAACTACCACACACCACAGTGTTATTTTGGATTATGTTCATTTATCAGTTCAATGAGTTCTCACAATAACGTTATTACTTCCATTTTTCCAGTGAAGGAAATGCTCAAAGATTAAATAACACACTCAAGGGCAGGGCCCCAGATGTGACTCACTCCAGATAAGACAAGCCCTGTATTATCTCACCATAAATCACAGCAGAAGGTAAAACACAGCAACTGGGAAGATGCTCAGTCGGTAAAAGACACGCCTCGTAAGCACAAGGACTTAACTTTGATCCCAGAACCCATGTAAAAACTAACGAAGTAATAAAAATACAGGCACAGTAGAGCAATATTGCAATCTCATTGTCAAAGAAGTATAGACAGGAAGAACTTGGCCAGTGCAATGTAGTCTCCCTCCACCCCCTCTCTTGCTCTCTCTCTCTCTCTCTCTCTCTCCTATCTCTCTCAGGAAATACCTGATGAATGATTCCTGAGGTTGCCCTCTGAACTCCACAAGCCCATGGTATATATGAGTATCACACACATGAACATTCACACACACCGCATGCACACACACACATACACACACACAGAGGCAACATGTAGAAAGCATTGTAAAAATTAAATAAACAAGCTGTCTCTCTAAGTATGGCAGATAATGAACTTACCAACTGCCTCCTTCCTGTATGCCACAGTGTATGCCATGATGCATGTGTTCTCAAAACTTTATCAGTTAGCGAGATATAAATCATCATATCACTTCACATTCCGGCTTGTCTTTTGTGGTTGTTAAGACAATAAACACATAGCAAATGTAAGCCCCTCTTATTCCCACTGTTGCTTTAAAATGTTAATGACGGGGCTGGGGTGGATCAGTGCTTAGGAGCGCTTGATGCTCTTACAGCGGGATCCTTTCTCTTCCCAGTATCCACTATGAGTAGAGTAGCTCACAACTGCTGGCAAGGCTAGCTCCATGGGATCTAGCATCCCCTTCTGGCCTCTATAGGGAGTGTATTCATACACAAAACACTGCCGCCGCCACCCTCTCACCACATATATGTAATTAAAAATAAAATTTTCAAAAAGTGGTGAGATCGTAAATATCGATAGCTTTCACCATAATATTTTCATAGTGATGTCTGCTGTGGAATGTTTAAATTGAGTTTATTGACATATCCATTAGTTGATGTATTTTATGTGGTACAAATGTTTAATGCACTGTTTTGGCAAAGTTCAAACCTATCATGAATTAACCAGTATTTCAATTTGAGAAATCCAGCTATTGAAGCTAGTGAACTTGTTAAAGTTTACCCACTGGAAAGATCTGCCTGGCTTGCAGATCCTCGGGGAGATTCAAAGGCGTTTTCAATCCAATGACTTGGGAAAGCTTTGTTGAGAAGGTAGCCCTAGAGTCTGACCTTGCAAGATGAACTAGAGTCCCAAGGGCAGGAGGGATGAGGAAGGCCCTGCAATTGTTGCCTGGGCTACTTAACCTCTCTGAAATTATGTCTATAATTTAACAGAACTCAAATCTCTCAAGACTTCAGCCTTTAGAACTCTTGCCAAAATAAATCTCAGGCTGGATAAAGAAAAAAATGTCCCTGGATTCCTTCAAGACACTCGTGTGAAATGTGTGGGGATTGCTTGTGTGTTCATGCTGGGAATGGAGGATGGATGGTAAGCTTGCTATCCCATATAGAACATGATGTCCTGACAAAGTGACCACAGATATTTTCACTGACGCAGTGCTAACATGAGCCTACAGGAGGTCGGGGCCAGCACATTCAGCCCTGTTTTGTGGTGTAGTGAATGGATATCTTCAACCATTGGCCTTCCTGAAGGAAATCAAGAAGTTGAACTTTAGCTTCCAAGCCCTTGGAGTTACACCCACACACTACAAGTCCCCAATCGACAAATCATTTTTGCAATGCCAATTCACTATGGAAAAATTTAAGAACTAACAGCAGCCTCTTTCCCATCAACAAGACAAGTGACCAAGGAGGTGGAAAGAATAGTCAAGACTGAATCTTCTCTCCTGACACCCAGGCCAGCCTTTCTCCCCAGATGCAACCCTGAGAGGCGTAAAGAACTTCCATAGAGGCTGTCCACAGAGTATCTCCATACCGCTGCCCGAAGGGAACCCAGAGAGAAATGACCTCTTTCTGTTTCCTTAGAAACTTTCCTTAACGTTTGCTCTCTCTATGGGAAAAGTCCTTGGTGCTTCAGCCTGATGTGTCTTTAGCTAGTTCATTCATTTATCCATCCATGGAGAGTGTACTTGTGAGTTACTTCTTTGGTTTCTGAAATGACTATAGTGAATAATGGAGGCAAACACCTGTACCTAACTAATCCTGCCTCACAGGGGTGAGATTTAGAAGTTTATAAGTAAAACAAATATAGATAGATAGATAGATAGATAGATAGATAGATAGATAGATAGATAGATATACATGTATATACATATATATCTGTATATATATGTGTGTGTGTACACATGTATTATACATACATACACACCACACACACACTCATACACATACACATTTTCTAAACAACAGTACTATGGAGAAAGGAAGTTGGTAGGGGAGGGAGGGTTTCAATTAGGAGATGGAAACCCTCCCTTCCTGGGAAGGACAAATGCTGAGATCAGGTGTCCTTGGCATAGGGAAGGACCAAGAGTCTGGTTAGAAAGCAAATTCAGTTATCCAGAGTTATAGACCCACTGAATTCTAATGGTGGTTCTTACCATGAAGCTGTATACGTTGGGGAACACTAGAGGAAAATAATTGGTAGGATGAATACATATCCCTATGTTCTCATCAGACTTCTTTATATTTGCTCTGCTCCCACACAGCGGGACAATCATTCACATTCAGACAATCTTTTCAGGAAGCATCCTCAGAGACATGTCCAGAGGTGTGTCTTAGTCCCAGATGCTATCGAGTTGTCTACAAAAGCAATCTTCACAGGAGTGTCCCTCTCAATGCATTGTTGGATGCTTAATTCCCAAGTACCTATGCCAATGATATCTGAAGGTGGGGTTTTGAGGAACAATTAGGAACCCTGTGATGGAATTAGTGGCTTTGTAAGAAGAGAGAGTTGAAGATGCAATAGAGTGCTTGCCCAACATTCACAAGAGGACTGCTTCAGTCCTCAACATGTGGGGGAATATGTGGATATGTATTTATTTCTGCTAGCGGGAGTTGGGCATGCCTATAATTTAGCTGCTAGGAGTCTGAAGCAGCTAACACACACACACACACACACACACACTCAGAAGAGGAGGAGAAAACCAAGTTGACACACTTGTGCCACATCGTATGATGACTTCACCATGTCCTGGTGCACAATCAAGGACCCCACCAGACACTGGTGCCATGTCTCCAGAACCATGAGCTAAGTAATTCTCTATTCTCCTTGAGTTATGTGGTCTACAGCAACTGGAAACTGACCCTATGGCCCCTATTACCTAGGCTTTGGAACTTTTCCTTACCAAGCGTCATATGCATGAAATAAAGCCCACTTTATATTCCCACTGCTACATGTTCCCTGCTAAAAAGTGACAACTCTGACAAAATGAGTCCGAGGTAGATCTGGGTTGATAGAATTAAATACATATCCTGGTCCTCTCGGCACCCAATCCAGGCCCCTCTTGTGTCATACTGTTCTGTAGAGACTGGAAAATAAAACTACATTTCCTTGTTGCTCCGTTTCATCAAGTGAGTTGAGTCTCACAAGCACACACATTTCTGTAAGACTAGAGACAGAAGTAAGAAAGAGGACATGATGATTAAGTAAAGAACAATGACATTTTCTGAAAATGTGGTGGGGAAAGATATGAGTTCTCTCATGGTGAGCTATCCATCTCCTATAACAGGTACCACACTGTCAATATAAAAACACAATTCTCACCTTTAAAGGCATATGTGGTAACTTATTCAAGAGCTAAACATGAGTATCCATGGCCCAGAGACAGAATAAGGGTTCCCCAGATTCTATGCTCCACCACTGCAACAATGTGTGAAATTTTATAGCAGCAGAATGGAAAAAATTACAAATAAGGCACTTTTCATGTGTATCAGTGGTAATATCTGGTTGGCAGGATACAGCAAAGCAGGCAGTCTTTGCTATAGGCCTCACATACTGTCTGACGTCACTCTGAGCCTTTTAGTCAGTGGATGCTATTGATCTACTAAGTTGATACATTCCAGAAACTTACACTGGATAGTCACAAGAGAAGTGGGCAAGGAATGCCTGCTAAGGGGGCTAAATATAGGCAGATGAATTATAATTTGCCTGTAGACCTGCAACATTCCAATCCCTTCACTATTATTAAAATTCTAATTAGCTAATCAGTCTTGTTGAAGTTTCAGTGTAATGTGCAATTTCTTTCCTGAAACTGGCTCACAGAGCAATGAATCCCACAAGGTGTTTCTTTAGGATGCACTGTCTTGGGCTAGCGCCCCCATGCTCAGTACATTGGCCCACTGTATGTTTCCAGTGATATGTTTAAAAATTCTTTCTGATTAAATGTGTCCAAGATGGACAGAAATGCAGCTCTCTTAGTTTCCAGATTAGGGGAGGGTGTTGGGGGTGGGGCAGAAGGGCTCATCAGTGCCTACCTGAGACATTCTAGAAATATTTGAAAGATGTTTCTAGAGTACAATTGTCTTAGAAACTGGTGTAAGTGTGCAAACCTATTTATAAGGAAGCTCAGAAGTCTAGTGGTTTAGCTGGACACAGTTCCATTCGTGTTAGGAATTCCTGAGAGGAAAAGTAGATATTGGAAAGGCAGTTTCCCCCTTTTTATTAAAAAAATAAATTCGTTTCTCATGCAATATATCTTGGTTATGGTTTTTCCTCCTTCTACTCCTGCCAGTTCCTCCCTACCTCCTCTCCCATCAGGATCCATTCTCTCACTGTCTTTCACTAGAAGGGAACAGGTTTCTAAGAAATAACAAGAAAACACGACAAAATAACATAGAAGAAGATAAAACAAAACACATCACATTGAAGTTGGACAAGGTGAACCATCAGAAGAAAGAACCTGAGGGAAGGAACAAGAATCAGACACACTTGTTCTCACACTCAGGAGTCCCATAAAAACAGTAAGCTGAGAGCTTTACTATATATACAGAGAACCTGGTGCAGATCCATGCAGGCCTTGTGCTTACTGCCTTAGTCTCTGTGAGCCCCTTTGAGCTTTGCTTATATTTATCTAAAGGGCCTTGTTCTTTTGGTTTTCTCTATTCCCTCTGGCTTTTACAATCTTTCTACCTCTTCTTCCAAGGGTTCCCTGAGCTCTGAGAGGATAAATTTGATGGAGTCATCCACTTAGAGCTACATGTGCCAAGGTCTCTCTCCTTCCCCCTCTCCTCTTCTTCTTCTTCTTCTTCTTCTTCTTCTTCTTCTTCTTCTTCTTCTTCTTCTTCTTCTCCTTCTCCTTCTCCTTCTCCTTCTCCTTCTCCTTCTCCTTCTTCTTCTTCTTCTTCTTCTCCTTCTCCTTCTTCTTCCTCTCCTCTGTCTCTCTCTGTCTCTCTGTCTCTCTCCGTCTCTCTCTGTCTCTCTCTATCTCTCTCTCTCTCTCTCTCTCTCTTTCTCATGCCTAGCTATAGATCTCTACACTTGCTCCCATCTGTTGCCATTGGAAGCCTCTCTGGTGATGGCTTAATAAGGCATTGATCTACGAGCATAGCAGAACATCTTTAGGAGTCATTTTACAGATGGTTTGTTTTTTTAGATTAGTAGTATTTGGTTTTATCCTTGGTAACTAGTCTCTGGTTCTTGGTCACTCAAGCAGTGCTGGTTATGGCTCCATCTCATGGAGTAGACCTTACGTCAAACCAGACAGACATTGGTTAGTTACTCCCTGGGCAGGCTCTCACAGATGTGACTCAGGCTCTAGAGACAGTCCTGAGATGCTTTTCAGAAATGTTTACAGAAAATGAGAAGTACAGTGTGGGAGAAAATGAAACGTGCATGTATGCATAAAAGTTTTTATCAGAATGTTGAGGACCTAAAATACGCCAAAATCTCTTCTAGAAAACCAGTAGTCAGGGTCCTGCTCTCCAGAGTCTGGCTGCAAAGTGTGTCACCACAGGCTCTGTGCCACCACTGGCTGACTGGTTAAACATCGGTGATTGTCAATAAAAGCTGAAATTAGAATTTTGAAAGGTTAATCTGAAGCTTTCTTTTAGACATAGGGTGTTGAAATATGGAGTCTGCATTTTGTTGGGGGCATCAAGAATTAGTGGCAGTAAGCTGCAATGGCTAGCATATGTTAGCAAGCAGGATCCCTATCTTAACATTTTCCAGTGATATACAGCTTTAGAAATAGGAAATGGAGGGAGGGATCAGTTGGAAGCAAACTTACCTAAAACAGTTATTTAGTTAATTTGGTTTGAGAGGTTTAAAGACTATGTTCACAGAGAGAAGGAAAACAGCAGATCTGAACACCCAGTAAGAAGGCATGGGAAATGACAAGTGGCCCATTTTGATCTTGCTCTCAAGTAAAAAGGTGACAATACCCTGAGATGACTTGGGATAAGGAATAGGCCAGCCCAAGGTGCTGTGTAAGACTGAAATTTTACCTGACGATAAAAGGAAACACCAAAACCATCAGAGCAAGGCCATGATGCTGGAAAGCCTCCGAGAATGACAAGCACCCAGAAAGAACAGATTAGATATTGAATAAGGTAACAATTACTACTCCTGGCTGAGAAGCAGCAGTCTGGAAGCAATGTGGAATATGGGTGTAAGGATGAAAGATGGATAAAGAGGATTTAGACAGTTGACAATGGGTATGAAGAGAAAAAGAGAAGTATCTCATGGAAGGAAGGGAGAAAGGAAGGAAGGAAGAAGGGAGGGAGGAAGGAAGAAGGGAGGGAGGCAGGAAGGAAGGGAAGGAGGGAGGGAGGGAAGGAGGGAGGGAAGGAGGGAAGGAAGCAAAACAACAACAATAAAAAAAACCCCAAAACATGTAAAAGGCAGGGCAGAAAGAAGGAACTAGATTGCAGCATGGGGGCTTGGGAATCTGTTGAGGCAATTGATGGAGCAAAGATGGGATGGACAAGGGAACTCTTGACAGGAAGCAGTGGGTGCCTGTAAGACATCTAGGTGACCACAGCTCCTCATGTCCTAATTCTTCAGTCTAAACCAACACAAAGACCGTGCCATTTTAAGTGATTAACCCAAACTTTCAGAATCTGAGCAGGACAGACTTCCATGTGGGAAGGAATAGCACTGCAGTCTCACTGTCGTCTTACCACCCAGGACGGTTATTTTTTGTTTTTCCATACATTTTGAAATCTCAGTTAATGCATCAGAGGATGAATGTTTGCCTTGGGCTCCTTTCAAGGGCGAGCGTCACAGGACGTCACTCACCAAAACCACGTCTACAGTTTTACTTTTGCATCTATTCTAATTAGGAATGGGAGCTGAGAGAGAAGAATCAGGCCAGTCCTCTTGCCTTAATGGCTGAGCACAAGTTTGCCTCAGGCACTGTCTCCACGTGCCCACCCAGACCTTTGTCATGAAGAGATGAACAAGGTGCAGTATCACGAGGCCAGACTGTCTGCATTGGGATTCCACAGGAGGGCTGTACAATGGGGACGTTATCCTTGACGCTCAAACCTCATAGTGGAAGATAACTAGTGAGAGCCGAGAAGACTTCAGAATTAAATGTTTCTTGGTACATTCTGTTTTACTCGCAGCCCATTTATTTTTAGGGTCAAGAAAATTGCTTTCAGACCTCCAGCCTGCTGCAATGTGGTATTTCCTAGCCCTGCACTGTGACCTGTTAAGCTTGACTCAAAGCTGGGGAGGGGGGGTAGCAAAGAGTCCAGTTTCCTCTCCATTCCTAGAGAGTGAAGTGGAACTCGAAAGAAAGAGGTGGGGAGATGAGTTTTTGTGTTCCTTTACTTTTGCTCGTTTGTTTTGTATCTGTCTGATACTTACTCAAGCTGAATAATCAAGCCCCATGTAGTCCAGTGACTCTCTTTAGAAATACCAATAAGCTGCAGAATACAACCATGTCAGCTTCCGATTCAAATCTCCTTTCTGCCCATTGGGAGTGGCAAGCTTTAGGCGCTTAATGACTTTCAGTTTGCTCACAGGTAAAATGAGGTCTCAAACTGTGCTCATATGGCTGTTGGATCATGTAAACTCGATGGGTGTCAACATCTCTGGTATTGCAAATTGGTAGTCATGGTTAGACACGTGCACAAATCTAAGTGCATATGCAAGCTGGTCATCACATCTAAACACAGCCACAAGTATCCAATAACAAATAACGGATTCTTCACTTAAGATATTCCACAAAAAGCCAATATTGCTAACAAGCAATGGTTTTCACTGTCTATAATCTTTCTCAGAGGGGAGACACAAGACATACTTTAAAAAAAAAATTCCCATTAATTATTTTAAAA
The DNA here is from genome assembly GCF_008632895.1 of Mastomys coucha. Taxonomy (NCBI): domain Eukaryota; kingdom Metazoa; phylum Chordata; class Mammalia; order Rodentia; family Muridae; genus Mastomys; species Mastomys coucha. The sequence goes on from NW_022196891.1 coordinate 60,999,420, forward strand.
TTACATTCCCTTCAATCTGCTGTTTTTCATCACATAAATTTGGTCAGTCATTCTCTCCTGTTCTGACAATTCAACTTTTGCAAAAACCATTGGTCGCCTGTCTCCTCTTCCAGAAGTCCCCTCTTCCTGGCCAGTTAATTCTTTTTTGATCTCTGAAGATTGTACCTGCAAAAATCCTAACACAAGGAATTCAGTTAGCATTTTTAATTGGTCACACATCTTCTGTTACCATGTTATTGTACAGGGAGACCTATAGCTACTAAACACCATCAAAAACATACCACTGTAATTTGCAGGAAAACTCCTGACAGGTCCCTTTGGGCCCATTTGATATAAGCTTGATACCAGAATGCCTTTGTTGTAAGTCTGTGTACTTTTTTTTCTGGTGAAAATTCCCTTGTTTACATAAGAATGCGTTCGTGCTCTTACAGTGGTTGGATTTCTTCCTCAGTCTTCCCCCTGGGGTGCAGGTCTATAATGGACCAGTGGTTTTGATGACTTCCCGAGGTTCGGTCTCCTGGAACACAGGGTCAACAGAGAGTAAAGCAGTGGTAAAGGGCTAGAGGAGAGTGCCTGGGGACACTGGTATGCGGAAGCTAAGCCCCACCAAGTGGGAGATCAACAGACTTTGTGGGAGTGGAAATGAGCTGGGGAGAGGTGATGCCTTGTGACTGTACACTCAGCACTTGTAAAGTAAGGCAAGAGGACTGGTGTGACTTCAAACCTAGTCTGACCTTACAGACTGAGTTTCAAGCCAGTAGCCTGAGTTACAGAGTGTAAAACCATGTCAAATAAAGCAAAACAAATGAAAACAACCCCCTTCAGGTGCTTAAATTATATACATATATACATATATTATATATATTATACATATATGCATATATGTTTGTGTATTTTACTTTGTATTGATTCTTTATGAATTTCACATCATGCGTCCCAGTCTCACTCATCTCCCCCTCCCTTCATATCCATCCATTTGCCCTTGCAACCTCCCCTACATAAGAAAATAAAAAAAATTAAAATAAAGAAATAAAAAAATCTCTTTGTGGAAGCTATAGTGTGTCACACAGTATACCCTTGTGTCTACACATCTTTACTTGCAAATGTTCATTGCAATGAGTTTGGCGTCAAGGCCTCTAGCTTTTGATACACCATCAACACTGGAACATCACTGGGACTCCTCTCAGATATTCTATTGTTGCTCTGTGTCATGGAGAACCTGTAGGTTTGGATCTACAGGACTGGCCTCCTGCACATGCTTCAGCAGTTCAGAGATGGGATAGATGTTGGGGTGGGCCAGCTCAAAGCTCTGGATCTGAGCCCTCAGCCTACATGATAGCTGAGTTGCTCAGCCTACCAGCTCTCCCACACCAGCCTACAAGGAGCAGGGCCACCTCTCGTGCTCTCACACCTGGGGGCAAGCTCGCCTGTGCCCACATCATGAGGGCCAGTTTTGCTGTGCTACCCAGGTGAGGTGCGGACCTGCTTTTCCAAGAGATACAGAACTAGCTCTCCCACTCTCATGACCCTGGGACCAGTTCTGCCTGCCACAGGTGGTGAAGGGCAAGGTGTGGAAAGAACTCTCCTGTACCCGCCACCTCACGGCAGACGAGTGGCCAAGTAATATTCTTAAGACTAAGAGAGCCCAGTAGGCACAGGAGACCTCCAGCCCTTCCCCCTTCTAGCTCCTCTTTTCCTTCACTAGATGTGTCGGATAGAGCTTCTCCATAAAGCACTTGAGATTGCTCAGTTTACTTTGGTTCCTTTCCAGATTCTTTTACCTCTGCTGCTCTCTCAGCTCTTCCACACTGAACTTGTCCTTTTAAAAAAATCCAACATGATTTATATCCTCTCTGCCCTCACCCTCTTCCTTTTTGTTTCTTTGCACTGGCTGTTTCTTTCAACTACCAAAATCCAACCCAATTCAAAAGTAAGTTCAGGGAAGACTTCTCAATGCATGCCCAACAGCAACATAGACTGGCCCAACCACCTCCTCTCCTAGTTCCTGGGCACTCTGTAGTAGAGCTATTTTGTAGCATTGCACATAAAAGTCTGTAATTACTTTTGTATATTCCTTTCCTCTATTGTTTGAGGGTCTTCAGAGGCCAAGAAATGTATTTTATAACTTTTATATATACCAATTCTTCAAAACTAGTGAATGAGGTTAAAAGATGAACGAGTGAGCCTATCTACTTGTGTGAGCGTCCACTGATAAGGCTGAGAGAAGATGGGATTTGGAGTGGGAATACATCCTCTATCTTCGCTTTGTCTGGACTGTCCAGCTGGCTAAGTTACTCCAGAGAAGGTTGGTTCCCTGGTAACTTACAATAACAGACTCTCTGGGAAAGATCTTCTAATAAAAGTACCCTTTGATGGGATGAAAGAGACCTTCTAAGTTGCCAACTATATCCACTATGAAAAGTTCCCCAAGAGAAGACAACAGCCACACAGCATCTGCAGTAAGAGTGGAGGGGGAAGCTGTTGGAAGAAGCAAGGCACGGGGCGGCCTTTGCAAAAGAGAACAACTCTGTGGCTGAGAAGTTCCATTTCGGAGTCATGTGCTCTGGAATGTGCAAGGAAAAACAGATTCAGTAGGGACTTGACTCAGAAAGGCCTGGAACTGATGCCCGGGGATGTTCTTCAAGGTCCTGGGGCACTCAAATTCACAGTGGTCTGAGCCCAATTGCACACGCCGCCCGCCCGGCATGTATCAGGACAAGCCTTAAATCAGAACCACCCGGGCTGCACTGTTCCATCTCCTCCCCACTCTCTGGCTCTGAGCCCTCCCCCCTACCACCCCTCCTTCACTGCAGGCTCATTAAGGCCTTTCCCAGTGCAGAGACACTGCGTTTTGGGGACTGGTGGAGTGTTTGATATTTTCCACTCTGCGTGTCAAGGGCATTTACAGTCGGCGTCAGAATGTTATGTCGGTCCGAGGAGGCACTTTGAAGTGGTCGTGGTAGAGGCCACATGTGCAGGCAAGATGTGCCTCCTCCTGATCCCTGGATCCTGAGGTTCCTGCTCAGCTCTTTCCCAGCATCATGTGACAGTGAACAACACCGCTTAACCCTTTAATTCTTGGCACGGTAGCTGCTCGTTAGTATTACTGCATAGGATAATATCCTCTTGTTGTTATAGAGAATAATAACACTCTGCTCTGTCCTACTTGTGGACTGTGAGGACTGTGCTCAGGCCTCTCGCCTTGCCTTCTGCTCACTATATGGAACTTTTGCATTTGTTTTGCTACCACTTTGCACATGTGTGTATGTGGAAACAGTTGCAAATAGTATGCCCAAAAGCAAACATAATACTCATAATACTCTGTAGAAAGCATGAAGCAATGTTATTCCAAAAATGATAGCGTTTTTTTTTTCCAGTTTCAGACCACAGCAGTGCCATTCATAAAGCTGATAGGCTATTTAATCATTCCTTTCCTCAATCCCTCAATCCTCACTAAGAGCAGACTGCTAGGCCAACCGCCATCTTATCTAGGGCTCATAATGTCTTTATCAGCCAAGACTATTATTTACATTTAAAATTTATATAAATTGATAATGAACAAAGATCACTTTAGAAAGTAGAGGGTCTTGTACAAAGATCCCCCACCCAAACTATACAATGGTAATTAATGTCTTTTTCAGTGACCTCTGTGGAATAATCATGTCTACTCAAGGTTGGGTCAGTTCAGTGAACTTTATGTCTCCAAAGACAACCCTTGGGATGCTGCCAGCCCTGGCCCCACACTCTCCCATGTCCAAGCCAGGAGAGCATCATTTATACCAAGAGCATGAAGGAGTGAGTAAATGGCATAGGCTCTGACTCTAAGGCTGCAGCATCTCTCAAGTTCTCTAATGAAAACGCCTTCCCTGGACCTTCCCTAACACCAAGAGGACTCCCGCTCAAAGCTGACAAGGATTCAGTCCTTTGAAGCCAAGAACCCGTGTTTCCCTGCCCAGACACCCTCCCAGATAACACAGTTCCCAGGCTTCTTATGCTTCTTTTGCTCCTGTGCCACAGACCCTGAGCCTTTTTTAAATTGGGCATAGTTAAAAAGACAAACAAAAAGCAAGTTGGATGATGGCATTGGCTCACATAGTAGGAATAACTTTGCTCTGTATGTTTTGCTATGCACAAGGTCAAAATATCTCCTACTACATCTGGCTATTGTGCTTCTGTGGAAGAGTCACGCCTAGACATATAATAAGGAGGACATTGGTGAGACCAGACTATTGCAAAGTTGAGGCATTTGTCCTGTAAGTTGATCCCAGGAGGGACCAGCATTAGTTTGGGGGAAGGGTACACTCACCCACCCTTCTTTCTCCCTTCCTTCCTTTTTCATTTCTGCCCCCTCTATTCCACATCTCTCTTTTTACCTTTCTGCACCCCCCCCCCTTTGGAATGAGAATCCTTTACTGTCATTCAGTCCAGAAAATAGAATGTTTAGTGTGGAATGGTTTCCAAGATACTTGATCCCTGAGAACCACGTTAGCTCAGGCTTGAGTGATGTTTTCAAATACAGTTTCTACCTTGAGTCCCCTGTGTGCCTTCCATCATGGAGCTGTGACCTGGCCCTTTCCTGAGAAGGCCTTTGGCCTCTCCCTTGACACAGCTCTATCCTTAACAGAGCTTATTTCATTTGTGTCCAGTGTACCAGAAAGAAAAAAATATGTTTTTCTGTTTCCAAGTGAATTCACTAAAGTATTTTTATTTGTTTTAGGGCTGAAGTGGCAGCTGATTCTCACAGGACACAGGATTGGCAGGCAACTGAATTTTAAATTAGGCATTTTTTCCATAATTCTTCCGACTCATAAATCTAAACAAAATTCAAAAAATTTAAATGTCAAAACTGTGAAGACCTAAAGCAGCCTGGTCTTTGTGGGTTTTGATTAATAAGGACAGTTGGAGGGCCCTTTGCCTGCAGACCTGGGCCACTACCGTGGAGGCCAACTTTACTCTTGTCTTTGTATCCAACCATGTTTTCCTTTATGTTTTCGTTCTGTTTTGTTTTGTTTTGTGTGTTTTGTTGTTGTTTTGTTGTATTTGGTTTTTGCTTTTGTTAGTTTTTTTTTTTTGTCTCCCTTTGCTTCATATTTAACCTGGCTTTGACCTTGTTCCTTTTCTCACTGTCTTTGTGTCCCCGATGTTAATGTTGCCATACAGAGTTAAGGAGGAGGACCTTGCTCACTCCCCTGCAGCTCCTCTCTTCGTTACTACTTCTTTGATGTTTCCTCCTTTTTACCATTTTTCTTGATCCTCAATTTCCTCTGCTTCTAATCCAGAAGAATAAAAGTAGCCATTATTCAAGTAATGCACTTACACCCTATATAAGTTGGACACACCAAAATCATGTCACTTAACCATTATTGGAATCTTTAAAAGTGATATCCTCACCTTCTTATTTATTTGTTTGTTCAAAGCAGGCTTGGCTGGCTTCTGATCCTTAGCAATTCTCCTGCCTCTCTCAGAATTGGAATTACATTCTGGTATAAGCCATTATGCCTGTCCTATGATCTATCTATCTATCTATCTATCTATCTATCTATCTATCTATCTATCAATCTCTATCTATCCATCTATCCATCTATCCATCCATCCATCTATCCACCTATCGATCTATCTGAGAGAGGGTTTTCTGTAGCCTAGGCTTGTCCTTAATTCACTCTGTATCTGAGGCTAGCCTTGAGCCCTGATGCTCTTACCTCTTTCTCCTGGGTGCTGGGAGGTGACCCTCACATCATCTCCTCCTGGTCTATTAGCATTTTCTGAAAGGGATATCAGTGACTTGTCTTGTCCAAGTTTGTAAGCACATTAGAATGAGGACATTCTGCCACAGAAGCCCTAGCTCCCCTCTTCCTCACAGCATCTCCACTCTGCAGCCTTTAAACTGCTAACCTGATTCTCACACTCCCTTGATGACTGCCAGTTTGGTCTTCACAAAGTCTTGGGGTTGGTGCATGTCAGTTTAGGGTCTAAATACCTGGGGCTTGACCTTGGCAGCTGTGCTCAGGTTTCTATGGGGGATAGGTTGAGTAAAGCAACGTAGGTCAGGAGGAGTGTAGAAGGAGAAAGGAACTCTTCAGTTCAGCTACATACATTTAGATTCTATAAATACAGTTGGTGTTCAGCATAGGCACTTTATATTACCTTTGGCTAAATTCTCACACACATAAAGAAAAGGAAAATATCATTGAAGAAAATATATTATAATGGAAGATAGTTTTGTGCATTGTATATTCATTTGTTGATTTCTGTACCCAGAGATGATGTTATAGTCCAGATACAAGTGTTTTTTATCTTCGGCATTCTGACAGGAATAAGATGGAATCTCAAAGTTGTTTCGATTTACATTTTGTGATGGCTAAGGATGTTGAACACTTCTTTAAGTGTTTCTGAACCTTTTGAGATTTCTCTGTTGAGAATTCTCTGTTTAGATCTGTACCCTATTTTAACTTGGTTATTCACTTTATTGATGTCTAGTTTCTTTTTTTAAAAAAAACTTATTGCATTATGATGAGAAAAGTTACATGATTTCAATTTATCTGAATTTGT
>NW_022196891.1:61006613-61006816 GCF_008632895.1 Mastomys coucha
ATATAGATTGTACAATGTTGGACCTATTTCTACAATTACCAAATTAGAGAGAGCATTGGATGACAATCCACAAATTTCCAATTCCTCATATTATTGGATTTCAATCGATTAGGATATGTTGATAATATTATTTATATTTTCAAATTAATATATTAAGAAAAAATAATTGTCACTTCCTGTTGTTTTTGTTGTAAAAGGTGGAA
>NW_022196891.1:61008007-61016280 GCF_008632895.1 Mastomys coucha
GGTTCCTGCTCACCTCTGATCCTGGGTTTGTCAGAGCACCTGGGAGTGGAGCTTCCTCTGGGTGTTGTAGGACTGGCTGGGGAGCATGTGCCCAAGGTCTACTCTGGACCCCAGCCCCGACAGACTGGAAGGAACCCAAGTCACTGGGCTGGCAGAGTTCCTGTGTACCTAGTCCCGTTGGTCCCAGTTATTCCCACTGTTGGGACAGATATTGGTTCCTGCTTACCTCTGATCCTGGGTATGTCAGAGCACCTGGGAGTGGAGCTTCCTCTGGGTGTTGATGTCTAGTTTCTTAAGTTCTTTTCATATTTTAGATGATATCCCTCTATCATATGTGAAGTTGATCAAAATCTTTTCCCACTCTGTGGACTGCTGTTTTGTCCTATTGATGGTTTCCTTTGCCTTACACAATCTTCAGAGTTTCATGAGGTTCCATTTATTAATTGTTGATCTTAGTGCCTGTGGTATTGGTACTCTGTTCAGGAAGCTGTCCCTTGTGCCATTGTGTTTAAGGCTATTCTTCACATTCTCTTCTATCCTGTTTATTTTACCTTGTTTTATGTTGAGGTATTTCATCCACTTGGACTTGAGTTTGGGACAGAGGGATAGATATGATCTATTTGCATTCTTCTACATGTCAACATGCAGTTAGACAAATACCATTTATTGAAGATGTTTTCTTTTTTCATTTAACTTTTTTTGGCATTTTTATTTTAAAAAAATCATGTGCCCATAAGTGTGTGGGTCTTTGATTTGATTCTATTGATCAGTGTGTCAGTTTTTATGCCAATACCATTTGGTTTTTATTACTTCATCTCTGTAGTACAGCATGATATCAAGAATACCTCCAGAAGTTCTTTTATTGCTCAGAGTTGTTTTAGCCTCATAAAATGAAATCAGCAATGTTCCTTCTGTTTCTATTTTGTGGAATAATTAGAGGAATATTGATATTAAGTCTTCTTTAATTATGCAAAACCATCAGACCCTTGGATTTTTGGGTGGTGGAGGGGTTGGGAGACTTTTAATGACTGCTTCAGTCAATTTCTTAGGGTTTATAGGTCTATTTAAATGATTTATCTAAACCTGACTTCATTACTTTTAGGTTTTCCACTTTTGTGGAGTACAGGTTTTTAAAGTATGACCTAACAATGTTTCTTTAGATTTTCTCCGTGTCTGTTGTTCGGTCTCCCTTTTTATTTCTGATTTTGTTGGCTTGGATATTCTGAGTCTCTTAGTTAATTTGAATAAAGGCTTATCAAGTTTGTTGATTTTCTCAAAGAACCAACTCTTTGTTTCTTTGATTCTTTGTATTGTTTTCTTTTGTTTCTATTTTATTGACTTCAATCCTCAGTTTCATTATTTACTGCTGTGTTTTTCCTTTGGGTGTATTTGCTTCTTTTTGTTCTAGAGCTTTCAGGTGTACTTATAAATAATTGGTATGAGAACTCTCCAGTTTCTTTATGAAGGTCCTTAGTGCTGTGAACATTTCTCTTACCACAGCTTCATCATGTCCCATAAGTTTAAGTTTGTTGTACATTCATTTTCACTGAACTCATAAAATGAAGTCTATAAATTTCTTTATTTCTGCCTTGACCCAGCAGTCCTTCAGTAGGGAGTTGTTCAGTTTCTGTGAGTCTGTAGGTTTTCCATTGTCTGTTTTTTCTGTTGTTGATATCTTGCTTTAATCCATGATGGTCTGATAGGATACAGGGAGTTATTTCAATTTTCTTGTATCTGTTGAGAGTGGCTTTGTGACTGGTATGTACTCAGGTTTCGAGAATGTTCTATGAGGTGCTGAGAAGACAGTATATTCTTCTTTGTTTGAGTGCAATGTTCTTTAGATATCTCTTAAGTCTATTCGCTTCATGCTATTTAGTTTTTGTCTGGATGACGTGTCCATTGGTGAGAATGGGGTATTAAAGTTTTCCACTATAAATGTGTGAGATTCAATGTGTGATTTAAACTTTAGTCATGTTTCTTTTACAAATGTAGGTGCTCTTGCATTTGGGACATAGATGTTAAGAATTGAAACATCATCTTGGGTAGATTTTTCCTTTGATTGGTATGAAATATCCTTCTCCATCTCTTGATTAAATTTGCTTTGAAGTCTATTTTACTAGATATTAGAACGGTTACAACAGCTTTCTTCTTGGTTTCATTTGCTTGGAAAATCTTTTTCCAGCCCCTTACTCTGAAGTAATATCTCTCTTTGATGTTGAGGTATATTTCTTGTATGCAACAAAAGGATGAATTCTGGTTTGTATGCACTCTATTGTTCTTAGAGAATTGAGCCCATTGATACTGAGAGATATTAATGACCTATTACTGTTTAATTCCTGTTATTTTAGTGGTGGTGGTGGTGTGTGTTTCCCTTCTTTGAGTTTTCCCTGGTGTGATAATTTTTTTCCTTTGTTTTAATGGGTGTAGTTAACCTCCTTGGGTTGAACTTCACCTTCTAGTACTTTGTATAGAGCTGTGTTTGTGGCTAGATATTGTTTATATTTGACATTGCCATTAAACATCTTGTTTTCTCCATCTATAGTGATTGAAAATGTTGCTGGGTATAGTAGTCTGGGCTGGCATTCATGGTCTCTTAGGACAGCTGTCTAGGCACTTTGGCTGTTAGAGTCTCCATTGAGAAGTCAGGTGTAATTCTAATAGTTCTGCTCTTATATGTTACTTTGCTTTTTTCTCTTGTATTTTCTAATATTTCTTTGCCTGTACATTTACTGTCTTGATTCTTATGTAGCAATTCTGGTCCAATTTATTTGTTGTTCTATAAGCTTCTTGAACCTTTATAGCATGTCCTTCTTTAGGTTAGAATTTTTTCTTCTATGTTTTTGTTAAATATATTTTCTGAGTTTTTGAGCTGCGATTGCTGTCCTTTTTCTATTCCTATTATTCTTAGGTTTAGTCTTTTCATAGTATCCCAGATTTCCTAGATGCTTTGTATTAGGAATTTTTTAGATTTTCACATTGTCTTTGACCAATGAATCTATTAAAATCTTCAATGCCTGAGATGTCCCTTCCATCTTGTATATTCTGTTATGATGCTTGCATGTGTACTTCCTGTACACATTCCATACATTTTCTATATTTAGAATTTCCTCAGTTTGTGTTTCTTTATAACTTCAATTTCCATTTCATGGTCTTGAACAGTTTCCTTCACCTGTTTGTTTTTCTTGGCTTTCTTGACATTCATTAAGGGATTTATTGATTTCCTCCAAATTTTTGTTTGTCGTTTCCTCGATTTCTTTAATTTTTTTTTCATTTCTTTTTTAAGGACCTCTATCATCTTTATCAAGTTGGTTTTAAAGTGATTTCCTTGTGTTTCAGCTGCATTGAAGTATTCTGATATTGCTCTCATAGGATAGCTGGGCTTTGGAGGTGTCCGATTGCCCGGGACGTTATTGATTGTGTTCTTATACTGGTGTTAGGCATCTGGGTTTTGGATAATTATAGGTTTAGGTGCTGATTTCTAAGTTTGTCTTTGCTGAACTGGTGTTTTGTTCCTTGGTTTCTGTTTCATCTTTAATGTTCTGGTTTTCATAGCCTGGATTTCTGGCAGGCAGGGTGACCTCTGATCCAGTAGGGAATGTCTGACAAGTTAGGGCTGGACTCCTGATGGCTAGCTTGGCCTTTAGTCAGCAGGGGGTCTCTGTTCTTCAGATCCTATGGCCTACACTTGAGCAAAAGTCTGCTGGACTGGAAACTTTGTTTCCACTAAAATCAAACAAATCAAAGACATTCATTTTAAAATGGTTCTATTTAATGCATAGTCTATTTGTCACTCACTTTTATAAAACTTTTATTCTCCTGAATCTTGGATGAGGAACAATGAGCCCATCAAAATGGCAGATAGTTCATAAATTGCAGGATGGCTCTGGGTATCATTTCTATGCAGAGAGTCTTGGCTCACATTGCCATCTTTATGAATCTATTATTGCTACATGAATCAACTATTCCCAAAGGTATTACTGATCATTACTGGCAAGAGAATTAAATTCATCATGAGCAGGAGTTTTGTTCTAAACTAATGAATGTGTAGGAGGGTCTGAGGAGTGGGCCATTACCATTGCAGGAATGCAGGATCCAAGTGAGAACATACAGAATATTTTGCAGACGGGTGTGAAACAGTGTTCTGTTGGTATATAGTGAACTCTTCCCTTTTTAAGTTGTTAAATTTGAACACTCAATTATTTTTCAAGCTATTGTAAATTCAGTTGTTTTCTTAATTTCATTTTCAGTTCATTTATTGCTGCTGATTTCCTTCTGTGTATATTAGTCTTCTATCTTCTAAATTTGTCAAATTGTTGCTGAGTACTTATTTGTTTTTGACGAATTCCTTAGGACTATGTGTATATAAATTTATGTCATTTGCAAACAGAAGTATTTGTATGTCCTTCTTTTCTATATGTCTGTGTTTTGTTTTTCTTGCTTAATTGCTTTGGCTAGAATCTCCAATACAATGGTTAAGTAGAAATATTAAAGACAGATATTCTTTACTTACTCTCTTCCTTAAAAGGGGACATCCAGTCTTTCACCATTAAAAACAAGAGGAAGATCATTTAATAAAATAATAAAGTTAAAAAAGAATATTAGTCATGATTTTGTTTATTTTGTTGTAGAGGCCAGTTATTGTGTTGAAGAAGTGCCCTCACTTGCCAGTGTATGTGTGTTTATTTCTTCTGTCACATTGAAGCACCCTCCAAGAACAGGCCACTAGATATGAATTGAGAGTGTTGGTGGCTTTTGCATAAGACTTAAATGTTCTAATATTTTCATTTAAAACTGTCATTATATAATATAAAGATAAATAAAAAGATCATGGTAATAGTTAAATTCTTTAGTTTATTTGTATAGACATCAATAAAAAACAAAAACTTTCACAAACTGAGAGTGACCTTATACTTTCTGTCAGTAGCACCTTTTTTTTCCTGACCTTTATAGGTGCACTAACTTTGTTTTTAAAATTATATATCTCTGACAAAAATCCATTGCATTCTGTACATTTTTCTGAACAGACACAGAGCACATGTGGATTATTACTCTCCTCTGTGTGTCCCACCCAATATTATGGTGACCATAAATACAAGGTGCCTACATTGATTACATGAGGAAGGTGTTTTTTTCAAAATCATCAACAATCAAAAATAAATTTCACTTACTCTGCTGCTGTTTAGACATTGTATCATTAGTTTTTGTATGCCTGCTCTTTCAGTGGATCAGAATTCAGTTTTCCAGAACCTACACTGTTAGTTTCACAAGTTTCTAGAACTCTAGGAGGTCTGATGCACTCTTCTGGCCCCTTGTTTATCTAAAGTAAATAGATTAACAAGACCTTCTTAGGCTTAGCATTTCCTCTCCCTGTTAGACATTGGATTAATGAATTGATCCTGAGATGGAAGTTAGTGTTTGAAAAACTAATTTAAGTGACTTCCTTCTTGTTTTTGTGGGTTAGTTTTGTATGTTTCTTTCATCTTCTTAGTTTGTCTGTCCTTTAAATAGACATTTGACATTCATATATTTTACATATAAGTATCTCATTAGTATGATAGTCAGTGGTCCTGCTTCCTGGCACCCAGTTTTCTCTTCCGTTAGGGCACATAGATGGCTGAATACTCTGGTCCCTTGCAGTTAGGGGAAGTTTCATTCTAGTTCTTCCAAAGATCTATGAGTATTAGTGATGTCAGCTGCCTCTACAATAAAATACTTAGCTGTCTGAATGAGTGTTGCCCTCTTGGACATGGCTCCTGGTGAGGACAGACAAACGGAAGTTCTGTCACCCTGTGCCTTTGAACTGACATGAGTCATATTGCCTGATGAATCATTACAGACATACAGCATGACGAAGATGTGAACTTTTATTCTTTTAAGACACTGAAATTTTGGTGTCTTTATGTAATAACCAGATGTAGATTGCCCCCCTGTGTCCTTCTATAGTGTACCTTTTTAATTTTTAATTTTATTTAATGTGTATAGGCATTTGCTTGCAAGTATGTTTATATACCTGCCTGCATTGATGCCTGTAGAGTCCAAAACAAGGCATCAGGTGCCCTGAGAAAGGTGTTATAGGTTGTTGTGAGTTGCTGTGCTTTATTTTTTTAATACCTGTTTTTCTTGTTTATTTATGAAGTGCGGAGACTTGAGCACCAGGTCTCAGGCATGTAAGACAAACCTACAAGCACTGAGATTTTTAAAACCTCACTGCCTTTCAAGCCAGCATTATCCAGCCATGCAGAAAACCTTTTGTGCTAACTCTGCTTTTTAATTTATAATTTGTACTTGGCACAAAATATAATAGGATTCTATATGGCTTTTTCATACATTCTTCATAATGGTGAACCCTTCCTCTGACAATACATCTTCCCCAGTCTCCCTTTTCCATCCTTGCTTAGACATTCCTTCCCAAGCTTCCCCCTCAATACTTTTATATTGTCTGTATTCTAATGTTGAGGGTTGGTCTGGTGCTGCGGTCCCAAGGAGTGCATTCTGAGGTACAGGAAATGATGTGTAAACTTTGTTTGCCAATCTTCTCTGACTGGTTTTTAAAAGAGTGACTACAGCCAATTACTGGAGAAAATAGAGGTAGGCAGGGTTTTGATTACAGGGTTGCAGTTTTGAGGTAGAATGAGAAGGAGAAAAAGATGGAGAGCTAGAGGTCTCCATTACCCTGGATTGACCAAGAGTACATGGCCAAAAGAAGTGCACACTGAGGACAGACTGATGGAGCAGAAATAACCCAGGAGAGACTCAAACAACAGGAAACTTGGGAGGTACAGCTGAGGAATAGCCAATCTAGCATAGAAAAAAATTAGGGGCAATTGCCCAGTAATTATGCTAAAGCTGATTAAATAAATCGATAAGACTCTGTCTACATTATTGGACAGGAGAAGCTGGAGGGGATGTTAGCCAAATCATAATAAGAACTAACAGAGTTATTAAATCCCATACAACAACACTCTACTATCCACCTCTCTTATGGCACCCCATAACCAGTCTCCCCTAGTTTCCTGGATTATACAGGTTCTCCAAATTCAATACACAAATTTAAAGTTTTGAAGCTAGGATCCACATTTGAGGGAAAAAACATGGCATTCTTCTTTCTGGGACTTGGTTAGTTTATTCAGTATAATTGTTTTCAGTTTCACCCATTTGCCTGCAAATTTCAATTTTTGGCATTCTTTAATCTGAATAAAATCATATATCTCTCTATATGTACCAACATTTAAATATACATATTTCAATATATATATCCTTCATTTTTATTATCAATTCATCAGTTTATGGGCATCTGAGCTGACTCTCTTCTTTAGCTATTATGACTAGATCAACAATGAGCTCATTGAATATGCAACTGTCTATATACTAGGATAGATGCCTTTGAGTGTATACCCAGGAACCCTTGGCTAAGTTATATAGTAGATCTACTGCTAGCATTCTGAAGGCTCTGCACACTGGTTTGCATAGTGACTGTACCAGTTTACACTCTCACTAACGTAAATAAGGGTTTCTCTCCTCCAACATCATGCTGGTGAGGATATGACAGGTGAGATGCTTTTAATTGTCTTCTCAAAGCCCATAATGGTACATATGCTTCATTGTCATGGTTTTACGTGTTGGAAATTTAGTTTTCTTCTTCTCTACCCTTTAGTCAGAGGTGGCACCCTCTAAAGTGTTGAATGTCTATGTCTTTGTGCTAATTCCCTGCTTCCCTGGCCCAAAGTCATCATGACTTATTTGCTCAAGACCAAGGGAAAGTATATCTTTAATTTAATGAAAGGCATGGTCTATTTGCACATAGACCCCATTTTCCATCCTCCACTTATTACCATCTCTCCTTTCATTCTGGAACTTTAAGTGAAAATTTTCTGTATTTTAAACAGGATTTTTATAAAGGATGTTTCTACATCCTTTATAAAAATATGCAGTATAACAAGTTATTAAACTGGTTGGAGAGTCAACATTTTAAAATACTTTACATTGAGAAAAGGAGAAAAAGTATGCATGAATCCCATTTCATGTTTATTCTAAAAACAAGAAAAAATGTGGAACATATCTGGCTGACTTATTTCTGAGTATGTTTATATTTTATAAGAGTCAAGCAGACCTGGACAGGCTTCTGCATTTCCTACTATGGGCTGGATTTGTAAGCATTTAAATTTATAGGATAAAATCAGTTTCTAGATCATTGAGTAGTTACTGAATCTGAGTGGACACCTTACCACACCACACACACACACACACACACACACACACACACACACACACGG
>NW_022196891.1:61016290-61016791 GCF_008632895.1 Mastomys coucha
GGCGGTGGCACAAACTAAAAGCTGCTAGCTACAAATTACAAACTATTGAACAAAAAGTATAATTTAGGAACAAAGTGATGCGTGCCCACAAGGCTTTCTTGAAAGTGATGAAAGAAAGTTACACACATTAGTGACTGGCCAAAGTTAGTGCCATGCTAAATTATGTTATAAATAAGCAAAAATACTAACAAAATCCAAGTACTATTTGGTCACTAATTATAGGCCACTCAAGAAGCAACCACATTTGACTCAAAGTAGAACTTCTTGGCATCATGTTGCATATTTTTATAAAATTTCTGGCTCTTTTTTGTGAAGAATTAGATCAAACCTCCAAGGCTAGATAAATACCTTAAATTATATCCGTATTTATGTGACCCTGGAATTTCTTTTAGCACATATATTAATTAATTGTAAGGAGCAAACACAGGATAGCACATTATGTTCTGTGACTTTACACATTGGTTTTCTTTCTCTCTCTTCTTCTTCTTCTTCTTTTTTTTT
>NW_022196891.1:61016801-61044111 GCF_008632895.1 Mastomys coucha
CAGGATGCCAGGGCTTGGAAAGTATTGGCTACTATGCTGTGAGGGTTCTGGAATGGTTTTTTTTCTCACAGATTTATTAGGAAGCCTCCTTGGATGCTCATGCTTTTCCCTGTTTTTCCTTTCAAGTTGCTCATGTCTAATCACCGAGTTATCTGACCATAAAGAAGGCCTTTCCCGAAGAAATCCTGCTGATCCTTCAGAAAATGGCCACCACATTCTCTTGGCTGTGCCGTATACAGCACGCCTGGGGAGGGTTCACATGAAAGTCTTGGTTAGGAGCTTTGTCAAGTGGTCTGGGACTGATTCTGACACCAGAAGGGATAGATGCTAGGATTACACACCCTGACCTACTCAACACAATTACACAATGCCACTTTTCCAGAAGGCAAGATCAAAAGTCTTGGCCAAAAAAAATCTATCTTCATGTTTACATGGTAATTCACGGGTGGTATTGGTTTCAGTTGACTTCATCTCAAATTATTTGGTAACATTTCTATTCTTTGAAAAATCATTTCTTTTACTTTATGAGATTATAATGTAATTATATCATTTTCCCTTCCATTTCCTCCCTCCAAACCCTCCGATAAATGCCTCCTTGCTCTCTTTCAAATACATGACCTTTTTTACATTAATTGTTCTTATATACATATATGTATATTTTTATACATATATACTCCTTAATATGTAAAAAACAACCTGCTCAGTCTATAGAATGATACTTGCAGATGTGTTTTCAGGGCCAACCATTTAGTATTGGGTAACTCATTGCTGTGCTCTCCCCTGAGAAAAACTATTTCTCCTGCTCTCAGAATTCCTTAGCTGCCCCTAGTTTTCTATGTAAGGTGAAGATTTCTTTGGACTCTCCCCTGCCCACTTTAGTATATATGATGCTGTGGTTCTTGTGTTTTGCTCATGTTTATGCAGTCATGCTGGGGAGACTCTAATGGGTCTAGTTTCTGACATTCTTAGGGGATACAATCTCAAAGAAAGCTTCCTGATCTTATGGCTGTTATAAAATTCCTTTTGAAATGATCCCCGGAGTTGAGGTGGAGATGTTGTTTTATAGATATATCCGTTGGGATTGGGCTCTACACCTGCATTTCAATTGTTTTGGTTTAGTGATCTACAGATCAGGCAAAGCCAAGTTTCTTTGATGAAGAAAACCTACCTGTTGGGGCTGGTGAAGTCATGGATCTTGTAGGAGAACCTACAAACCACAATTTGATTGAAGCAGAATAATGCTAATATTTGCATTTTTAATTTATATAATATAATCAGACTATTGCTGATTTTCTCAGACTTTTAAAATTCCACTTTCTAGAATTTTTGTGAAGAAAATGAAAAGTTGAATGTATATATCAACTTCAAAATAAAATTCTACTTTTGGAATAAAAACTAGTATAAGAGAATTTTGTATATACATCCAGTGCAATTCATATCCAGTCAGAAATGTTTTGGAATCCTTCTTGCTTGGAGTCTGGAAAAAAAACTCTGTCTTCTAGTGTCTAAGTATTTTAACACCTCCTGGGAAATGAAGGTGTTAATCAAAATCTGAGGCAGTGCTGAGCCAGGATTACCTTCTCAGACACAACTGACTTATACAGATGAAGTGCATTTTTTCCTAGAATGGAAATGTTTGAGTCATCAAGACCACAAAGTGTTAGATTACTCCTCACAACAAGCTAGAACAGTAACAGCTAATGGAGACAACTCAGTCTTCTGAATGTGTGTTTACGTTGATGAATTCCCATGTCTATATATCACAGGCTATGACCGACAGGCTCTAGAGAAAGCCAATAAATCCATAAGTTGCTGCAGCATCCAAAGTGGTAGAAATTTGCGACTTCAAGTTACCATGCTTGAATTAGGGTTCCTTACTGCTGTGAAGAGACACCATTACCACAACAACTCTCATAAAGGAAAATATTTAATCAGGGCTGACTTATAGTTCAGAGGTTTAGGCCATTGTCATCATGGTGGAAAGCATGGTGGAAAACAGGCAGATATGGTACTGGAGATGTAGCTGAGAGGTCTACATTTGGATCCAAGGACAGCAGGAAGAAACAGTTAGCCACTAGGCCTGACTTCAGCTTCTGAAACCTCAAAGTGTCCCCATCTCCCAGTGACACCCTTCCTCCAACAAGGCCACACCTCCTAAAAGTGCCACTCCCTATGCACCTGTGGGGGCCTTTTTTTTTTTTTATTTAAACTACCACAATGTTCATCTGTACTAATCCATGCTAGGGAAAAAATACGGATCTTGAAGCATGGGAGATTTTACTGTTGCTTAGAATCCTCTGGCCAGAGCCAGTCATGTGGCATGGATTTAACAGAGGCTGCATGTCAAGAGGAAGAATCAGATGGTTTTGGCAAACAGCTGGCCACCATTAGTCCCCGGTATCTTCACGAATCTAGTTTGCTTAATTGTGCATTGATAGTGGTCCCGGGGATGCTGCAAACTGAACTAAATGAGAGACTGTGACATTCAAGAAGTCAGAGCAATTGATTTGCATAGAAAGTTTCCGTAAGCTGTATGTGTGTTCTAGCCTTTACAGTTTCCTAAGAGTATCGGAAGTCAAGAGCAGAGTATAAGAGAAATGTGGAAGAATGATCCTCACCATATGTCAGGGGAGGAATGAAGGGGGCAGCCAGACCAGCAATGCTGAAGCCAACCTGGATGTGGCTGCTGATATTTAACACATGGGGAGTGGTAAATAATTAAAAAACAGGTCCAGCTGAACAATTACAAATAAACTCCAATCATCTGCGTGAAGACCTCTAATACTTATAAATTAGCTGGAAACTTATTTTAGACCTCTGTACTTATTCTTGATTTTTTTTTTTTGTCTACAAAAACCAGTTTCCACAAGAATGTGGAGGTGGATTAATGTGACTTCATCCATGTGACTGAGTTTATTAATTCCAGATCATACAGATTTCAGAATTCAGGTTGGTTTGTGTGACATTCCAGTGTCAAATATCCAGAAGGCTGAGCCCTCTGGGAGGATTCATCCAACTGCCAAGCCTAGAGGTCTACTCCACTGGGGCCATCCGATGCTGACCACTCAGTTATATGATCTGACAATACTCTAGAGCTGTATCCCTGAAGATGCAACATGCCCTTTCTTGAGAAGAGAACGTCAAAATGCATTGGCCACGTACAGTACTAAACACTGAGAGGAACCAATGCATATGTCTGGGGTGCGACTCTACACTTATCTATTTGAATCCAACAAAGCCCTACATGTGAATGGAGACTGGAAATGAGGGAATCAGCCTAGGTCACTTGGGTGGTATTATTGGAGAAGATAAAAATCATATCCACACAGTTCCAACAGATGGCAGAACAGAAGCACTGAAGCAGAAACACAAAGAAGATACACAGCTGTGTAGATAATAAATAGATTACGTCTATTGGATAGGAGCTGAGAGAGCTCAGAGGAGACGGTGTGAGATGAGTCTCAGAAGAACATTGGATTACAGGCAGGAGAGATAATGCAAGAGGTGCAGAAATAAGGAAGGTCATGCATTTGGAGAGAAGAGTCATCTGACGTCACTGGAAATGATTCAGTCATTTCTCAATAAATATTTATTGACTGTCTCTGATGTGCCAAATATTGGTACTCGTGATACATCAATGAGCAGAACAGATTATACATCACAGGACAGAAAAAAAAAAAAAACCCTGGTCTGATTCCCATCATGGGTGAGGAGAGGAGAGGGACTATAGGAGAAATGAGTGTAAAAGTGTTGAGGGCTGTGCGTCGGGGCGGGGCCTTGAACCTTTTGCCGATGACCTGGATCTGGAATGATGATTTGGAATTTTTGTATTGTGTGAGAACAAAATCTCTAAGGACAAATACTGCTCCCCAGAGAGACAATAAATCTCAAAAAGAAGATTGCAAGGATGTCAAAAGTAAGTGGGGGACATGGCAAAAACAAACAAACAAAAAAAGAGTGCCAGATGCTGAGTTCTTGGGGGCAAGAGGATCACTTGTTTCTGTCCCGCTGGCTTCTTTGCACAGCTTCACATCCCTAGCAGGATTTGCTGACTTTTAAGCGAACTGGTGAAAGAAAGGAGGAAATGACATCTTGGATGTACGGATTTTAAAGGGGAGGTAATCTTTAGAAAAATAGCATAAAATACTTCTCAAAAGATAAGGAGACATAGTAACGCTTACATAAACTTTTCCTTGGGAAAACAAATGTCTGTTCACCCCAGAATGGGCATCAGGTAGCAACCAAAGTAAGGATTCACCCGGGGCTAGCTTGGTGAACCAGTGAGTCTGCTGGGCTTACTATGGGTGCAGGTTACTTTCGGGAGAATGAGCATCCCCAAAACAGCAGCATCATTGACATCTCTGCATAGATGAAGACTTTCTCAAAGCCACACAGATGGCTTCCTCTGTCACGTATGCTTCCACTCCTTCTGTATTCTCTGGCTCTTCCCAAGGCACATGCACTGGGGGCAGCACTAGCCACACCTCATGAGAAGGCGTCAGAAGGAATGGCTAAAATCACAGACTGGCAAGAAGCTAGTGACCCTCCTGACTCCCTCCTTCCATGGGTGGGCACCAGGGAGCCTGCTCTCGACTGTCCCTTGCTCGCGGTTGTGGCTGCTCTGAGAATGGTATCTGTTAGGCTCAAAGGACAGTGTTCCGAACAATGACTTAACTTTGTCAGCTGACCTCTTTGTAAGCTAAGAGACTCTTGGTAGCCTCTTAGTGAATCCATTTCCTACCCTCTGCCTTGTTTTAAGACTGCAAAAAGATGGAATTCAATAAACTAAATTTTTTCTGGTTCAAATTCCTTTTGGTTTAGGGTCGTGTTAGTCAGCGGGAAATAATAGTTACAAAAGGCGAAGAGACTGAGAAGTAAGTGGAGGTCTCCTCTCTCTGGATCACTGCACTCACAGAGGTTCATTCGCCCCCTCCCACAAGCCCACCCCTAAGAAGACCATAGCATTGGACAGGCACCTGCAGTTCTTATTTTCTTCTAGAACCACTCAGCCCCTTTCCTCATCTGCTTTTCTACATCACCCAGAGCCTGCATGCATTGTCAACAATGTTTCTCACTCTTAAGTTTCCCCACAGGGTTACGTGGCTTCACTTACCATCACTTTGTTAAATTAACACTTTCAGTGTGATATTTGCTACCAGGACCATGACAAGTCAAATGACTAAAGTCATTTAAGTGTTGAAAATCCAAGTAGAATAAGTCAGTGAGCTCACAGTTTTAGAAAAGCAAAAGCTAGAGTGGATTTTTTTTTCTTTTGAATTATAAGAATAAACGGCCTGAGGGAGGCACAAGCAAAGAGTCTTTTATTGTTTTGTAAATATGAGGAAGAATTTCAATATGTTTGTTTCAACAAAATTAGCCAGGAGAACAGAAGAGAACTGAAGGATAAATCTAAGCCATAGTAACTAGTGGACTGCTGTCTTAGAGAAGTCAGAGTAAACAGTACTGGCAAAGGAAACAGGGAGTGGTAGGACACAGAGATGCAAGGTATGGTAGAAAATAAGAAAGTGAAGGCAGGGAGGGACAAGATCGGAAGGCTTCTGTCTTCTAGGCATAAGATGCAGCAATATTTGCTAAGATCGTTATAGAAAACTATTCACTATTTGAAGGAAAGAGAAAATGAGAAAGGGCTTAACAGCTGTGACTTAAGTTTTGCTCTGAGGTGATACTCAGAGATGATGTAATCAGTAAGCCCAAACTCGACCCCACTGCAGTGAATGGGACAGTGAGAAGAAGCAAACCACTGTCATTGCTGGGAACTGAGCCTCGGATGGCAGTGCACGCCACGAGATGCCAAGCTGGGTAGAGAAGAATGAGGCTGAAGAGAGGAGCTGGGCAGAGCTGATCCAAGTGTTAAACGTCTGCTCAGTGCCCAGCACCGCAGACAACACAATGTAGAGTAGGAAATATACTTTATATTTTTGAAAAACACACAAGCTGGCTGGGACCGTGAAGAAACATAAATGACTTCATTCTGCAGATCATATACTGGAATTTAGGAAAGACTTTTGGAACCAGGTTCAACCCAGGTCCTAAACCCTTCGTGCTGCTCACTCAGTGTCAGATAAGATATCAAATAATCTGTTTCATGTCTGTATCTCAGCTTCCCAACAAATAAAGTGAATAAGAATTTATGGCTTCCTCAGTGCCATTCCACTGCAAAGACAGTCCCAGATGTTAGGAGACACATCTGGTGCCAGGACTAAGGCGCTACAGTACTAAGACAAACAGGTCATCCTGTGAACCCCAACAAAGGACAAAGGGATCAAGAAAAGAACCCCCAAGTAGGTGAAATTGGGACAATTTCACCAATATTGTAAATCATAACATTTTATTATGAGCAAAGCTATAAAGTTTATAAGAAAACATACAACATAAATAAAAAGACAGAATACAACTCACAGGGAAAGAAGAGTCCAGGTCACTTAAGAATTTAAGAAATTGGAGAATTTTGGAAAACTTGATTCCTCTCTATATTCACCCAGAAAATGTGTCAAGCTTACTGACTTGTTCCCCAATGGATAGAGAAGCTTTGTAGCACAGATGAATAAAAGACATGCTTGCTATCGACCAAGCAGAGCTTATCAATGTGCTGTAGGTACCAAGTGCCTCAGTATGGTGTGCTGAGGAAGGTTTTTTGTCTCTGTGGTCTTCTTCTACCAGGTCTATGACCTCAGTATAATTACAGAAAGGCACCAGATGAAGTCAGCCTAGGGGGCCTCCTTGACAACACCCTCCGAGGCTGTTTACGCCACAGGAAAATGGAGACGTGAGGCTGATAGATTGCCACAGACCAGAAACAAAAAACAAAACTGGAAAAAAACATTAACAAGCAAGTGCAATGTGCTACTCTGGGTTGAATTCTGGAACAGAATAAGGCTATTAAAATAATGGAAATCAAACAAAGTCTAGAGTTTAGTTAATTAAGAGAAAAGATGGTCCAGCTGTTAGCTATAAGAATAACACTTATTATCTAATTACTTCAAAACTTTGCATATTACTTGCAAAGAGCTATGAACACATGCAGTACAGGAACCACAACAGCAAGGATGGAAGGCTTTAATCAACGTTTTATTTTCCTCCTTCTCTGGTTTTCATAGTTGTCTGTTTCAGGGATGTAATATGTGGTTAGCCCAAAGAGATTTTTACAGTGACCCTGAGAAGTAAAAGTCTGTTGTCATTTGTCTGTTGCTTACCCAGATAGGCACCCTCCCCCCCACCCCAGTGGTTGAAAGGGCAACACTCTTGAACCAGCAGCTTTCCTTCCTATACAGCCTTCAGTGTCTGGGGCTCCTGTGCTAGCCATCAGAGGTAGCAAGCTGTGAAACTGTTGCTATAGTGATGGTCATGGTGGCAAGGGCTACCTTTGGCTCCTTTGGTTTTCCTGGACAGTTTCTTTGCCTTAAAAAAGATCGGCAGTTTATAGAGTCCCAATGTGAAATCACGCTGGCTCTGATTCATGACATTTTCCTGAGACTTTATAATGTTTCTTTTTTCTAAATAAGCAATTTCAGGTCAGGTAAAAATGTGAGTAAATCATGCCTGGCTCTTGTTCCAGATGTATCAATTTCTGTTCTTTCCTTTCCCCTCCATTTCATGGCTTTGGTACAACAAAAATAAGCAGAGCCTCCACTCTGGAGCCTTTCTGAGTCTGTAATATATGCATAGTATACTGTGCACAGAGCGATTTCCCTACCTTGGTCATTACTGACCTTAGCATTTTCTCTGGCAATTATCTAAAACAGAGTAATAATACAGAGTAATGATTTTGGCATGCGTGAGACCCTGGGAGGATCAAAGAGGTTGATGTGACAGTTCATGAAGCGGGAAGGAAGCGAACCGTCCCCCACTGCCAACACTAACATAGCCGTGCGCTTGAGAGTCTGGGAGAACCTAGTTGCCAAGTGTCTGCCTGCATTTTCTTTGAGGGAGCCAGCCCAGCGCAGGTCAGGAAAATTATGGCTTTTATCAAGCAGACACTGTGGCTCTCTTTGAGGATGGCCAAAGCCCCAATCACTGCTGGTAACTGCAACACATGTGGTCTTTTAAAGAGAGGGCATGAATATTTTCACTAACTGGCAAAGAGGTACCCACATGAGACTTCATTTATTTGGAATACACAGGGCAAGGCTAAAGGGGGTGAAATGTTTGTAAAGAAATTAAAAGTGAGGGCTCTGGAGACAGACTGCCTGAGTTTGAATCCTGGCTCTTTCAGTTACCGTATCATGCAGTCTAAGTAAATTACAACCTCCCTGCCTAGAGCCCTACCTCAGTGAGATGAGGAGGCACGCCCTAGTTGTATGTTGTCCTGGAAATTGACAGTATGTGATGTCGCCACAACCCCGACACATGTCAACCGCTACTATGGCTTTTGTTTTAGCCACTTACACTCGAGACGGAAAGCAGTCAGGTTTGTCTGTGGTTTTGTGACCTGGTTTTTTCAGACTGCTTATTCTTTAAACAGTCACTGGGCATAAAATGTGCCAAACATTGTGCTAAGTACTGGGAGATGTGATTTCAGCACAAACAAACAAATCCAGTACATTGCCACATAGAATTTATATTGTGCTGGGAGAGCAAGCGCACAGCAAAGGCTCTACCACGTTGCAGAATGCCCTCCTCCCCCACCCCCCCCCACCCCCGCCACAGTGTAAATTACTTTAGAACTTTAGAGAAAGGATGGAAGCATCAAGCCAGTAGATGGAACAGTACTTATGGAGGAGGTAGCCTTTGGCTAGAACCTGATAAACAAGTGGATTCCTTTTATAGTCGCAGAGGTTGGAGTGATATGGGTGCCAGGCGTGTATGGAAGAGGGCAGGACTGCATGTGTATGGACGTGCGTAAGGAGGATGGGGATGAAGGGCTTGAGAGAAAAGACTGAGCATCCCAATCAGTCTTCGTCTAGTGATGGTCAATGGCTGCTCTTGACTAGACCTGGCCAGAAGATTTTTCACTTTTCTTTAATTCAGAAATTGGTCAAGTTGTGATTCTAGGGTTAGAATCATGCTTTGGAAAAGGATTTAGAGAAAATATCCTGTCATAGCTACAGCCTTCCTACATACAGTACAGGTAAACATTTCCCTGCTTGTCACAATGCATAGAACATACTTAAAGTAAAAAAAAAAAATCATAAAATTTAACAAAGTATCATACATAACAAAACAATTCTGCAGAGTCAGGGGTTTCACAACTGAACAATACTACGACCACAGACTTTATAGAACATGTTATGATTAAGTTCAATGTTTTCATAACAAAATGGGATTTTTAGCCAGTACTTTTCTTTTAAAAGATTTATTCCACGTGAAGAGAAACCAGACTATAGAGAGTGCCCTTTTTCAAAACCTATTTCTCTACCTCCAGGTGCTTTAATGGGAGATCTGGCACTTGGACCTGTGACACTGCATATAAAATATTTCTAACACAATATTTTGGCTATAGGCTGTTATTTCAGTCATACAAATGCATGAGAGAAAAATCACAACAGAGAAAGTTTTCAAAATATTTTTGAAACCAAACTGAAGACTGTATTCTCAACATAAGTAACTAACTACAGATAGAATAATTTTCCAAAACCAAACTCTGTATCCATGTCATACGGAGGGCACTGAGGACCATGGCCTGTGGTCCACCTCTGTATCCATGTCATACGGAGGGCACTGAGAACCATGACCTGTGATCCACCCCTGTATCCATGTCATACGGAGGGCACTATGGACCATGACCTGTGGCCCACCTCTGTATCCATGCCATACGGAGGGCACTGAGGACCATGGCCTGTGGTCCACCTCTGTATCCATGTCATACGGAGGGCACTGAGGACCATGGCCTGTGGTCCACCTCTGTATCCATGTCATACGGAGGGCACTGAGGACCATGACCTGTGGTCCATTGCTTTCCATTTTTAGGGCTTTACAAGCTAAAGATTTTACACGTCTTATCTTTCCCCATCCCTTCTTCTGTTCTCTCCCCCTTTCTTCCATTATTATGTCCTTGATATGTATTTCCCCATCTGCTACATATTAAACCAGAGGTTTCTACACCCATGTTCATCAATTCAGGTGCCAGAGCTTCTTTGTCAGTGACAAAGGAAAAGGGCCCTAAAATGGAACTAGGGAGCTCTCATAAAATCGTCCTTTCAATAGAGTGTTTTATTTTGGTTGAAATGGGCTTCCTAGAGCCTTACTATGTAACCCAGGCTAGCCTTGAACTCACAATATCCCCACCTCTCTCTCTCAAGTACAAGAACTGTGGGTATGTGCCACACATCTGACTAAAGCTTACTCTTTAGTCAGAGGGATTTTATTCAGCAGCAAAGCGAAAGGACAGAGCCAAAGCGGTGCAAAGGAGGATCAGGCTGCCTGAGTGAGCACACTCAAGGGTCCTCCCTGGTTATTGCCCCAGGTTCCCTTTTGTGGGTTTAGGGAAAGATGGAGTCAATTGCTAGGTGTGGAGTGAAGGTAGTTCTCTGGCTGTGGTTGATGGGCTTGCATTACATAATCCTTCATTCACCCATCATGTTCTTTCCCATGATGCATTTGATTTTAATCAATGATTTTAATCATTATGCATAGGCATCAGATAGTAAGTAGGACTATCTTTCCTAAATCCTCATTCAAAGGACAGTATGCCTTACTGTACACGTCCCCAAAACTAGTTCAGGATGGATTGCTCTAATTTTCTTAGTTTCAAGGTATGTTTGGGGATGTGCTTGACCACAAAGGAGAAGTTATCAGGGGGGTGTTGAAAGGAGGGTCCTATTGGATTGTTTGGATCAGGACATATGTGAAATTCCATGCAGGAAAGAGTGCCAGGTTGCTAGGAGCACGGTAAGGATAGATGTGTGTATAGCCCAAGCCAAGTAGAGTCCCTGATTTCTAAGCTCTCCTAATGTTTGCCAAGCCAGTGTTACCATAGATTTCAGCATTACTAAAGCATGTATATTGACAAAAAGTCTGGGCTCCCCAGATCAAAGAATTAGCATAATTTTTAACAATAGGAAAGTAACAAAGCTAAATGCAAGAGAATTGTCTTGACAGACTTCATTCCTTTCTTGATGGAGTTTTCCCACGCTCTTACAGAATCAAGAGTAATCTTTTTGATAAACATGTAAGTGATTGGTGAGGGATGTGACACTGTGCCCCCTATCCATAAATTAAATAGCAGAAGAGCAATGTTTGAAATTATTAGGAGGCAACACACTTAGTGGAGAAAGCACTGACTTTCAAAGCAGCTGTAAGACCTTGAGTTTCATTGGCTTGGTGCTCCATCTGCCACGCAAAGAAATTAGAATGCAAGATCCATATGACATTTTATAAGAGAAATAATTTGAGACTCTTGAAACGTCTAAGGAATCATCACCATTGTAAATTTCCAACCACTATCTAATTTATTTGTGTGTGTGTGTGTGTGTGTGTTTGTTTTATGTTTGTGTGCATGTTTCTATATGTACATATGTGTGTAAACTTGCCCATGGAGGCCAGAAGAGGACATCCGCTCCCCCTGAAGCTGAAGTCACAGGTAGGTGTTAATTACAAACATGGGTGTTGGGAACCACTTTGGGTCCTCTGAAAAAGTAATATGTGCTCTTAACTGATGAGTCATCTCTTCAGAACCTCCAACCCTCTAATTTAAAAGTACTTAGAATTTCAAGTAGTCATAATCTCTGAAATTATGCTCCAATTCTTCCAAAACTACTCTTTTGATGGGCTAGCCAGAGAACACAGTGTCTTCCCACGGGTCTTTGCTCTACTTCAGTTCCACCTCCTCTGTTTTACTTACGGAGCATTTTACTCAAATCATATTATTATTATTATTATTATTATTATTATTATTATTATTATTATTATTATTATTACTGCACCACAGTTGAAGTCTCCAGACTTTTTATTACCTGAAGTCTTCTCAATGTTATTCTCAGAGAATAGAGAGCAGCTGAAAGGATGCTCTGGAAACCCACACTCTTCCCACTGAGGCAGCTGAGTTCAGCTCCCAGAGTCCGGTCATTTGTCTATCATCAAAGCTGTACAGGGCCAGGAACAGTTCCACTGCTGTTCTCAAGTAGCAGTTCAGGTTAAATTAAGTTGAAATAAGAAACAGGAGCTGAATGGTACTCTTTCATAACATTGTTGTAGGGTTTGGAGAGGAGCATGTGAAGGTCCCGATGGGTGAAAAGGATCCAGTAGGCAACAAGGGCAACTGAGGAATATCAGGCTGCATTTCCACAATACGCTGTCCCTACTGAAGATAAATGCATGGCTCTCCTGAGTGACCATGCTTTCTTCTGCCTCTCAGCCATTGCTCTGTTGTCCTATGCCCATTCCTTGTGCCACTCTATCAAAATGATTTCATAGATACAACAAATATTTCTTGATTCCTGTTAAAGGCACAGCTCCTGATGCTATAAATACATTGAGAAATGAAGCAGAACAAAGCTTGGCTCTTCTAACGTGTTCTGTATTCAGTTTTATACCCTCTGAACCACACAATCTGGAAGTAAAGAACATGCCTTTCTAAAAAAAAAAAAAAAGCCACACTGCAGCCCAGCATTGAGCAAAGTGTGGCATACACTAGGTGCTTGTGAGATGCTGAAAAATGCAGTTGAGAACTGGGAGTGCAGTGCATGGTGAGAAGCAGCATACTGCTTTGCAGGTGTCTGTAGACTGTTAATTATAAGACAACGAGAAAATAAAAAGCCTCAGTCAGGGTGAACTAAACTCTATTGGTATTTACTGAGCATCTTCTCAAAAGTCACAGGGGAGACTGAAATGGCCACCTCCTATAGCCAAGAGAGACTTCCAGGGGAGGGAGGGCGACACCAGCCCACCCACAAAACCTTCTACCCAAATTTTTTCCTGCCTACAAGATGTGCAGGGATAAAGACAGTGAAGAGATTGAAGGAGTGGTCAGCCAAAGACTGGCCCAACTTGAGACCCATCCCGTGGGAGAGAGCCAGTCCCTGATACTACTAATGATACTCTGCTATGCTTGCAGACAGGAGCATAGTATAACTGCCTCCTAAGAGGTTTCATCCAGTTGCTGGTGGAAACAGATACAGAGATCCAAGGCCAAAAATTAGGCAGAGCTTGAGGACTCTTGTGGAAGAGTTGGGGCAAGGATTGAGAGAGCTGGCGGGGGATGTCAAGGACAGCACAAGAAGTCCTGCAGAGTCAACTAACCATACCCTATGGGGGCTCACAGAGATTGAACCACCAACCAAAGAGCATGCATGGGCTAGACCTATGGCCCCTACATATTTGTAGCCTATGTTCAGCTTGGTCTTCATGTGGGTCGCCTAACAGTTGAATCAGGAGCTGTCTCTGATGCAGACTCTATTGCCTTCCTTTGGTTCCTCTCCCCCTTAGCTGGGCTGCCTTGTCTGGCCTAGGGAGAGGATACACTTAGTCCTTCTGTGACTTGATGTGCCGAGGCAGGTTGGTACCCATGAAAGGCTTCCCCTTCTCTGAAGAGAAGGGAAAGAGGGAAATTGGGTGAGGGGGGTTGTAAGGGTGGGACTGGGAGGAGCAGGAGGAGGGGCTGTGACTGGGATATAAAGTAAATAAATTAATGAATGCAAAAAAATAATATAAAAATTTCATGGAGCATCTGTTTGAGTCTAGATAAAAGTTTAGGTTTATTCATTATCTTCAGGTTTATGCAAAGGTTAAAATATCTTAGAGACAGTTGAAAGCCAAGCTTGAAAGGGAGAGAAGAAAACAGTGTGAGAGACTATCCCCCAGAGATGTTGAAAAGATACACCACAGCTATGCAGATTGTGCTTATGGAAGAAGAACAAGTTATGGAAAGGAAAGGAAACCTAAAATAAAGTCAAGCAAATCACAACTCTTAACTTATTAGGCTAATAATAAACAGTGAGTCAATAGTTACGTGCTGAGTTCAAAAATCAGTCAGGGTATGGGCAGGAATCTGCTCCACTGCAAGGGCAAAGAGCTTTTAATGGAGGATCTGTTTCTAGACATTGAGAGGGAAAGAAGTTAGACCCTGAGCAGAGGAGATAAGGTCTCTACGCTTAGACTTCAACAGAGCAAGGACGGTGTGGACCTGATGACTCTGGTGCTCTAAGAGAGGGCTGCTGGGTGTGAGTCCAGGTATTCTGGTCTCTAATGGAGAACTGAGATGGGAGGGAGGGAGGGATGGATGGAGAAAGGGAAGAATGTCTGGAGGAAGGGAGGGAGGGAGAGAGAGAGAGAGGCTGAAAACCTTTTCTTCAAAGAGATGAAATCCAGTCCTATGATATGAACAAGAATACGGGGAACAGAGAGAAATTGAATTAATTCTGGGAAACATAAAAACTGGACACACATATCCTATGTATGATATTTTTCATTTGTGTCTACTCATTCCCCCAACACAGCTATGAGAAGGCACTCTGAGTCTTTCCATTTAATATTAGAATGACACAAAATCCTTGATCCCTGAAGAACTTACTATGAGGGAAACATGCAAATAATCAACAGCCAAATATCATAGTGCATTCTGAGCAGGGTACGCAGGCAATGGAAAATGTCCCCCTTACAACCGAAGAAGCCAACAAATGAGGGTGACCTTTAAGCTGTATTTTAAAGTACCAGGGTTCTGAGTACCTAGGGAAAGGCAGGAGTTTGGAATTAAGGCAGTAGCTTGTGCACAGGGATAGGAATGCTAAAAGGAGCCACACTAACTCAACAAACTGGAGTTTGCAAAGATGATATGATGCTAGAGAAATTTTAAAGGGTGAGAATAATTAGGTGGGCAATTGTTGTGGCTTGAATGTGGAGTGTCCTTCAATGGTTCATGTGTCTAAACAGTTGGTCCCAGCAAGTGTCACTGAAAAGGTTATGAAGCCCTCCAACAGTTGTTCTCAACCTTTGGGTCATGACCCCCTCTAGGGGTCTCATGTCAGATATCCTATATATCAGATATTTTCATTGCAATTCATAAAGTAGCAAATTTACAGTTATGAAGTAACAATGAAAATAATTATTATAGTTGAGGGTCACCACAGCATGAAGAACTGTATTAAAGAGTCACACAGAGTTAGGAAGGTTGCGAATCACTGCTTTAGAAAGAGAAAACTCGAAGAGGTAATGTGTCACTGAGGTGGGCCTCGAAGATTTGCAGTCTGGTCTCATTTTCTGTTCACAGGATGCTTGCTGAGCTCATATGCATTGCGATGAGCCAGTCTCTGCTACTGCCACCATATCTCCCCCCATCTCCTGCCCTGTCTCCCCTGCAACTGTAAACAAGAATAAAACCTTTCTCCTTTAAGTTGCTTTTGTTGGATTATTTTACCACTGCAACAGAATGTCAACTAAGACAACCATTATGAAATTCTTATTCTACTTTAGGGAATAAAAAGGAAGAAATGAAAAGAGAAAAAAATCATTAATGTACATAATCTTATTTCATCTAAATATGTGTCTTTGGTTAGCCTTGGCTTTATATATTTTTTGAATTTGGTTGACAATGGAGGTCCACTTCAGCCCAAGGAAGGCAGAATAGGGAACAAAGCAAAGATGGGATTTCTTGAAGGCTGGTGCCTTTGCTTCCCGCAGTACAGCTTCATGTGCAGGAGCTATCCGGCCCACACACAGGCTGGCTTCTGTTTTCTGCCTGGATGTGGCAGGCCCACCACCATACAACCAAAGGAAAAGTCAGAAAGAGGCTCCATTCCAGGACCAGTGCATCGCTGGAAATATTGGAAAATATAGTTGGAATGTGAGGCAGACATGAGCCCCCTGCCTCTGTCTGTTAACCTTGACAACAGATAAAAAAAAAAAAAGAGGCGAGGCCTTCTCTGCCGACGTTGCTGGTCCTCAGCTGGGAACACCATTTTCAGTTGTTACAGATTCCCCTGATCACTCATCTTAATTTAATTTGACACTGGGTTCCATTGCCTTTCACAAGAGAGGTCTTGGGTGGCTGCAAACCAGTATGGCTAGGAAGAGATCGTCCTGAGCTCAGTGGGGGAAGGAAAGGAATTATAGTTTCCAACTTTCACAGCTTGTGTGCCTACAGAGACTGTGCTGCAACGTGCTCTTGAAATCATTTGGGTGGGCCTTGTTTCTGAGGAAATAAAGAGGCCCCAGAACCTCCCAAGTGACTGAAAGAATGATTTCCAGATAGTCAAGTGGAGTGGCCTTCTGGCTACATACACTGAGTGTACTTGGCGGTCTTTCCATCTGGCTGGCCAGTATCCTGAGGTTAGCAAAGCAGAAAGCCAATCTTCGGGGAGCTAGAAGACCTGTGCATGTGCCAGAATTTTTCACAAACTCTCAGTTAATTGTTTTCTGTGATTCTTCTCCTGAGACACAATCTGTGTGCACCAGGCACTGAGAACGATTCCCTCCCACAACCTCAAATCTCAGGGGAAACGTCATAATTGTGAACATTTGGGCCAAGCATCTAGCCCACAGGAAATAGATGGATCAGCCCCTGGGGATGAAAGAGAGAGATGCAGGGCATGAGAAAACAGAAAGCTCCTGAGTGAGAAAGGAGACAAATTCACATAGGCAAAGCCAGAGAATGTGTACGTGTAGGAGAAACTTGGAGTTTCTTAAAAGTAAGGAAATGGTGGCCAGTAGAGGCCCGGGGAAACTAATGGTAAATCTGTATTGTTCTGTAACTGGTGAATAATTTAGTACTTGGAAACCTTAACATTCCAGGAAGGGATTCAATTTGGGATTCAATTAGTTACTGGAAATAGTGGCATGTGTGGTGGCTTCCAAAACAGATTATGCATACGTAGAGATGAAGCAGGGATCCAAAGTCCAAGATCTGTGTCCTTCACAAATGTTTTCTTCCCACTTTTAAGACATTGCCTTTTTTGACTTGCAGAATTCTCTAGTTATATTTAGCTGTGCATCATTCATCAAATATGCATAGTGGTACATTGTGTGGGCCATCTCTACAGTCTGCTCTGGCTGAGTGGGAGAGGGTTGAAAGATATAGTATCCTGAATAAATGGAACAGGGTCAGAATCTTACCTGTAACTTGTTAGTATTACTTTTGTAGAGCAAGAGACTGGAATGGCAAAGATACCCACAGCTATCATTCTGAGACTGACTTTGGTGGGCAAAACTGCTTTTATTTCTTTTTGTCAAAATTGTGCAGTCTAGAGGTTTACACCATGTAAGCAAAATTTAATATTCCTCTTTCTACATAGCAATGTATTCATTTTTGTTATAAACATTGATGACCATAAGATGCCAAACAAATTCCCTAGGGAAACCTCAATATGAGCTCTCATGAGAAAAGTAAGAGGTTGAGGATCATAAGGTCAAGGATTCCTTCTCTTTGTGATCCACAATTTTCAAAGCTAACATAAATTATCTCAAAAGCTGCACTTAAAAGCCATTGAAATCACGTGTGTGTGTGCGTGTGTGTGTGTGTGTGTGTGTGTGTGTGTGTGTGTGTAGAGAGGGGAGAGGGAGAGAGATGGAGAGGGAAGAAAGAGAGAGAGAGAGAGAGAGAGAGAGAGAGAGAGAAACTGCAGTGTGGTCTGCTTAATGGGCTGCAAAATGACCAAGGAACTGGCCAAACAGACTTCAATATAACACTAAGAGAGTGGAGTGGGAGAAGATAATATCAAGACCAAACACAAGACAACAACAAGCAACACCCTGGGTGAACAGGAAAATGTCATTAGGGAACACATGAGTCAGACAGAAAGTAGAAGTGATAAATTATAAGTTTGTTTTTAAGACTAAGATAGTAGAGGTGGTGACTTAAAATAAAATAAAGAGAAGAAAAATGTCTGAGAGGAATGGAGAAAGAGAAAGAAATTTGACTGCTGTTTTCTTCCTTTAAAAAATGTTAAATAAATATCTTAATCATATTAAATTCTCTTGGGGGAAGAAGGTGAGATTTTATTTTGTCTTGTTTTTGTTTTTGTTTCCTTTTTGTTTTTAACCATGAAACAACCAGGTCTCAAATAGAAATATTGACCAGGAAGGTTCACTGGCTAAAAGATCCCACAAACATTCTGGAACGAACACAGGATGTTTGTGTTTAGAAACACATGCCCTTTGTTCTTCAATAAGTGGTAGTAAAGCATTCTGGTATGCTTTGTTTGAAAAAAATTAAAAACAATCTCAAGGAAGCTCCTCTCAGACATGTGTCATGGCCTTATTCTTACTGAATTCTTCCACATTAACAAACCAAGTTGCTCTTCTTTTCATTCTTTTGGCCACAGGACAGATGGAATTCACCGAAGACTCCACCACAGACGTTCTCAGATGGTGCTAATAAAAAGAACAAACCCAAACCAGAATTGGTGGTCCACACTGTGAGAGTTGCTAAACGTCATCACAAAGCAGTAATTATCCTGTAGCATGCTTGGTGGCTCAACATCCTGAAATGCAAACGTCAAGGGCATACGGTCTCTGCAATGTTGCTAATGGGAGCTCATGTTTTGTGTTGGGTGGTCCTGTGTTCTGCCTGGTGGTCTTGTTTCTGCCTGCTATGACAGCGCTAATGATTTCGTGTAACCCCCCTTCCCCATCCGACATAGTATGCACTTGTCTCCCTTTGGTAATTCCCAGCCAGTCATAAAAGACAGACTACCCAGAAATGACACTGCAGTGTTCCAGACATGCTCTCTCTTGGTGGTGACAGTTCCAAATCAAGCTGGCTCAGAGCTTAAGTCAAAGCATTCTTCTACGTTCTGGTTCAAAATACAGTCTTAGATCTGGAAAAATCAAAACTGGGCTCTGCTTGCCTCTTCCATCATTTCTTGTAATAAATATTCAACTGTTGGGCTTCAGCTTGCAATTTATGATAGATGACACAAAGATAGATCCAACTCTCTCTTTCCCAGATGCAAGAAACTTGTCTTTTGGCTAAAAAGAATTCACTACCTTTTGCTAAGCAAAGGCAGATCGTTTTACAGACTCTCCTGTCCACATCCATAGATTTATTTTCCTTTGTCCCACAAAAACTAGCAAAGGAAGGTTTATTGCTATCCAGGATAACAATATAACTTCTGTTCAGAGGATCAAAGTGTCTCACATAATAAAAATTAATACAGGTGACTCTCCCAGTTTTAACTCTAAATCCCATATGAGGGTGTTCTTCAGTATTAGCTAAATATACAATGATTGTATACTTACCTGATGATCAGATCAAGAATTAAACTTCAATAGACCTCTATAGGCCAAAGTGGATTTGGCTTGAGGGAAATCAGAGCTAGAGTTCCATTAAACTGTCTATCCCAAGGAGATTCTGCTATGTTGTCCAATTCTACCATTCACTGACTATGTTGCTGTGTTTGGCCTTCTGTCTTAGTTAGGGTTTCTATGGCTGTGATAAAACACCAATGACCAAAAGCAACACTTCCACATCAAACCAGAAGCTGATGCCTAGGCCATGGAGGTGTGCTGCTTACTGGCCTGCTCCATATGGTTTTCTCATAAGACCCAGGATCACCATCCCAGTGGTCACATTGTATGTGTGTGGTCACCATGATGGACTGGATCCTCCCATATCAATCACGAATTAAGAAAAAATGCCCTACAGGCTTGTCTATAGCTTGATCCCATGGGGATTTTTTTTCAACTGAAATTCCTTCCTCTCAGATGACTCTAGGTTATGTCAAGTTGGCATAAAAACTATCCAGTGTACCTTCTATTGTGGCTAAATATTCATAATCATTTTACTAATGGAAACCAATGGAGTCCCTATAACCTTTATAAGGCCAATGAAATGACATTTTGGCTGGTCATTCAGGAAGTTACTGTAACATTCATAAGAAGTGCTTAGTATAGAAACTGCCATGCCGGTCTTCTGCACCAGTCTTACCTCATCAACATTTGTACATTTGTCTCTTAAGTTTTTTTTTTTTTCAAAACAACTGTCGAACATGTTCACTTTATATACACTTCCTAGCACTGTGCCTGGAG
Source organism: Mastomys coucha (assembly GCF_008632895.1). Taxonomy (NCBI): domain Eukaryota; kingdom Metazoa; phylum Chordata; class Mammalia; order Rodentia; family Muridae; genus Mastomys; species Mastomys coucha. Next base: position 61,036,719 of record NW_022196891.1, read on the forward strand.
CAAGCACAGAGACAATACGTGCATTTAGAAAGGAACATATTAACCTTAAATTTGGGCTCGTAGGCAAAGGTGATAGATTATAATACTCAATAACAGGGTTTTTTTCCTTCAATATCTTCCTGATTCAGCCCATGGTTAGGTACAGAGAAGATGCTCAATAGATTCTGATTGATTAATCAGTTCTCACACACTCTTGTTACTTTGAATAGAAATACAACACTACAGAATTGCCATCAGTTCTAGATGATGTATTGTTTTGTTCTTTTGGGTAACATGCACTATCAACATAGAGTCCCCTCTACTCTGGACCAAGAAGAATCCAGTTCCAACTAGAAGGGATCAAAGTGTAGGAATGATATACTACTCCAACCATCCTATCTACAGGCCATGCTGAGACAAGTGCTTTTACATCATGTACATGACGGATTATTTAAAACTAGGACCATAGTGTCTGGTGTTTAGTGCTCCTTGTTTCCAACAACCAGCAGTAAAGCATGCTTTGTTCCTTACCAACTGACAGAGCTCGGTAACTATACAAAACAGGAATATATGAAAAGCATTTGGATGATCTGCCCACAGTACACAAGTGTTATAAATAGAACATATAACTATGCGTGTAAAGATACATGAACCAATTTAGTGAGTATTCAGTGAGAACATGATTTGTTGTCGCCCTTTTTTTAGCTTGAACTCTTTTATCACAGGGTAGGTCAAAGGAGGAGATCAATTGTGGAATCAGAGACAAAGGTAAGCCATACAAAGTAAAGCATTTTAAGAGAAAGAGAGTTAGATTTTAATAGGCTAATAGATAATTAGAAGCTTGGGGTTCTGCATTTGTTCAACAGACTTATAACTAACGTCCCTGTGGAGTTAAGAACTGTGAAGCACAGCTGTGTGAACAAACTACAGCTCTAGGAGGGAATGCTCTCTCTATGGAGTATGTGAGGGGAAAAATGGTGAAGTAAAAGCAAACGTGGATAAATGCAATAGAAGGCAGGCATGATCATGCTTAAAAGAGAGGTGCAAACAATACATTGTGGGAGGTTGGAGAAGGTGAACTGAAAGAGACTTCAGGGAAAATCATAGGAAAGATGAGATGTAAGGTCAGCCTGAAATAGAATTTAAAGAGACTGATGGGATAAAGAGCACCCCAGATGGAATTAATATAAGAAAGGCATAGACATGAGAAATCCATATCTGCTAAATGAGCTCCCAATCCTACTTTTGTTTAAAGTCCAAGGTATCAATTGGAGAGAAGTGAGAAATGAGACTATAGAGGTTAATGTGGTTAGATTACAGGCCGCCTGTATTATTAAAGTATATTATCTGAGCTCCAGTCAGCAGTCTTTGGGAGCTGCCTAAGATATGAGGATGGGAGATGAGTTTGCATGTCACTATAAATACTAGTAACCATCTTCAAAAAGAATATGACAGCTGGAATGTTGTGCTGCTTGTCTGAGTCCATTAAGGCTACTATAGTAAAACATTGAGGTGGCTTATAAATAACAGAAATTTATTTCTAGAAAGACTGGAGGTTGAGGAATCCAAGAGATTTGGTATGGTAAGAATTTTATTCCTGTATAATAGGTGATAACTTTGTTCTCCCATAGCAGAAGGGCAAGGAACTTAGGAACTTGTTTTTATAAGGACATTAATACTCTTTGTAAAGGTCTTCCCTGACCACTTCCAACGTTTTTATTTCCTAATATTATCACGTCGGAGATTAAGGTATTGATTTTGAGAGGACACAAACATCCAGACTACAGAAATGATATGGAATAGGATAAATGTCCATTTAGTCAACTTGACAATGTGTTATGTAAGACCCACTGTGGAGGATTGTAGGAAATGAGATCCAGGTAAGGAATGATACTTACGGTACCGTGTGGGGAAAAGATACAAGATGGCCAGTGGCTCAAGGGCCACTGTGTGTGACCAGTCATGCGTAGAATCCCACAGCAGAATGAGGAACATATAAATGGAAGAAAATATCAGGAAATTAAGAGTAACTTCAGGTCTGGAATCTCTTCCAGTGAGGGTTACTCTGACAACAGACTTTAGATAAATGCGGCCTTGTAGCATTTCCTTCCAGATGTTCCTTCTATGAGACTCAAAGAGACTCTGAGACTCAAAGAGACTCTGCTGGCCACATCAATAGAGAAGATAACAGTAATAGAATTAATATTCCTCTAATGGTGTGGACTCCCTTCTCTGGATATCCTTCACAAATCATTCACCAGTCAGCATATATTTAATGGACAACTACTATTTGTTAGGACACATTCTATGAGCTTAGAATATTTTGTGAATTAATTTTCAAAAGTAAATTACTACCTTTTGTGATATAGTAGATGGAAAAAAACTATCTGTGCAATGATTAATCGAATTGTACACTGTAATTAAAGGTAATGAATCCTCTAACGTGGGTAAAATGGAACAGTCATCGGAACAGCAGAGGAATTCTAGAAGCCCTTTTTACAAGGACAGTACCACTGTTCATAAAGGTCCTCCTTGAACACTTTCAAAGACTCCAATTCCCATTACTATCACTTTAAAAATTAAGATATTAATTTTGAGGTTAACTATCAAACAAATTATACAGTATAGTTGATGGTAATAAATCCTCTAAGATAGGTAAAAATGAAATAGTCAGGAGACTCAGAAGAATGAAGTTGGGCTTGTAGCAATTTCCAACTCTGAAAATGTAGTCAAGGCAAGCCTTAATGAGGTACAAAATTTGAAAAAAAAGAGAGAGAAACAAACTAGTGGACTCTAAGAGTATTTGAGGACAGACACTTCAGGTAGATCTAGCTCATTAAGACAAGAATGATTTTTCTGTGTTCTAGAATAACAAAGATGAGACCTGTGTGACCAGGGCAGTAAGTTAGAGAGAGAATGCAAGAAGACAAGACTTCTAAAAATATAAAAATAGCAGATTATCAAGGCTCTTTCATTGCAAGGGTTAGCTTTTTGAGTGGCTGATATATGAAGCTACTGGAGGAGTCTAGATCAAAAGTTGACGTGATCTTATTTGTATTTTAAAAGCATAGCTGTGGCTTCTGTGCTGAAAATAGAGTTTATAGAGCAAGTGTGGAATCAAGGAGACCACTTGGGAGGCAATTATAGTAATCCAAGTGAGGGGAAAGCATGTCTTGGCTCAAATTAACAGTCATAAAGATAGTGAGATGTGTTCTGATTCTAAAGACATTCGGAGAGTAGAGCCAATAGGATTTCATGTTGAATAAGATACAAAATGAAAAGAGTCAAGGATGACTCAATACTGTTGGTTCAAGCAACCAGAAAGATGGGAACAATGAAAACAGAGGTGGGGAAGATTACAGAGGGGCAGCTTTAGATTGTGATTATGAATTCAATGCTTTATACATTATGGATCTATGAAGATGTTACATGAGCATTTGAAGTTCAAGAGAGAAGGCTGCCGGGCGGTGGTGGCGCACGCCTTTAATCCCAGCACTTGAGAGGCAGAGGCAGGTGGATTTCTGAGTTCGAGGCCAGCCTGGTCTACAGAGTGAGTTCCAGGACAACCAGGGCTATACAGAGAAACCCTGTCTCGAAAAACCAAAAAAAAAAAAAAGAGAGAAGGCTACACATAAATTTTGTAATGTAGTGCATGATGACATTTTAAAATATGAGACTGAACATGTTCACTAAGACAATAAGTAGAGGGAAGTATCTGGGCTTTTATGAGATTAATTATATGAGATTAATTATACTAGAAGAGGAGGGGTCACTACAGGACTGTATCAAGGCAATCAAGAGGGCAAGAACTGACAGACGTCATTGTGTGTGAAGTAACTCAGGCTCTGAACACTCTGTTCTCTCTCACATGTAGATCCTAGTCTCTTACTGTCAAATATACATATCCAGGTGAGAGTAAATAAAAGGCAAGGCCAGAAAAGTAGAAAGAGGTTTCTATAACCGGAAAAATAAAGAGGCTCTAAAGTGGTAGGGGCTTGGGGAAGAGAGGTAAAAATAAGGAGCAAGTTAGAAAGGGTGAATTCTGCTTGGTGAAAGGCCCAAGAAAGAGATTAGGGAGGCAGATGCAGGGTATGGACTGAAACGAAAGATGTGCAAAGAATGCGAAATTAATAATAAGAGTTTAAGAGTTAAAGAATGATGAAATTCTCAAAACAATTTTAAAAAAAAGAAGTTAGAGTTAGTCAAATTATGAAATTTATTCTTTTTGAGATTTATTTATTTGGTTTAGGTGAGTACAAACACACCAGAAGAGGGCATCAGATCCCATTACAGATGCTGTGAGCCACCATGTGGTTGCTGGGAATTGAACTCAGGACCTCTGGAAGAGCAGCCAGTGCTCTTAACCTCTTAGCCATCTCTCCAGCCCAAAATTGATTGTTTTGGGGATTCAGTTTGAGTACTGTTAGATCATGTGAAATTAAATGTGTTTGGAGGTATAGATTTTGTGGGGTTTAGATTGTGCAGAATGAACTCAGATAAATTGAAAAAAATACCCAAATTTTCAAAATACACTATTGAATACGATTTAAGATTTTATGATAAAATAAACATAGGTTTTTAGGTCACTTTTGCTAAATAAGTGTAGCTCTCACCCCTAATCAGAAAAACTTTTCTTTGCAGCAAAGGGAGCCAATCTCAGAAAACCATAACTGGACACGTGTAGATATCAGTGGATTATGGGTAGCATAAACTCAAGAGAAACATCTACACCACAGCTCCTGCAACTATGGAAGATGAAGCTGAAAGACTCCAAGAGAGATATTACCAGTAAGTCTGCTTTGAAATAGTCTTTCATGTGAATGACTACCTCAACAAGATCTAAACAACACTATTAACAATAGACATGCAGATGCTAAAACATCTCATGAGATCACACCCCTGGATCAACAATTAGAAGCAACTGATGGCTGCCAAAGAAAAAGTCAGCTTCTATTAGCCCTAATTTTCTTTGTGCAATAAAAAACTCTAAAACCATACACACTCACACACACACACACACACACACACACACACAAACCAACAGTAACAAAACCAGACTCACAGGCTGTATTTATATATATTTGTGTGTGTGTGTGTGTGTGTGTGTGTGTGTGTAATATGTATACACAGACACACAGACACACACACATATGCATATACATGGTTAGTTTTCAGTTTGAGAGTGGACATGACATTGAAGGAATTGGAGGGAGGGTTGTTTAAAGCTGTCTAGCAGCTGGTATGTCATCCCTAAGAAATAAATGTATTTCATTTTTAAGATGTAAGAAATAGAAACATGCTTGTGTGCTTTGAGAAGACTATCTAGATGCAAAAGCTATACAACCAACAGTAAGGAAAGAATTGATAGAAAAAACTGTTTGTTGAAGCAATAAATGCTTTCTTGGATGTGTACCAAGGAGAACCCTTACTCACTGCCAGTGAGAATGTAAACTAGTCCAAACAACTAAAAATAAATCCACCATATGACCCAGCTACACTTCTCCTGAATATTTACCTAAATAGCACCAAGTCAAAATACCACTTGCCACAAATGTTTATTATAGAACTATAATATCTGTTATAAATCCAACTCAGGTGTCCAGCAGCAAAAGAACAAATAAAAATTTCATGTGTGTGTTTGAACACGTGTGCACACACACACACACACAGACAGACATACAGACAGACAGACAGACAGACAGAGACAGAGAGACCCAGAGACACTGAGAGAAACATAAATCTTTTTAAAGCTATATGTATAATTATATATATTAATGAAACTATGCTATCTTGTGGAGAAATGAATGCAACTGGAGATAGTAATTCCTATTCAGAGATTTGGTAACGAGCACCCTGCTCTTGCTCTCTGTGAGATGCCCAAGGTACAGGCAATGCTCTACTGTATGTCTTGAGAACCTGCATCAGTTAAATGAGAAAGCAGAAAGATGTGCTTCTTTGGAAGGAGCAAGTGGGTGGAATTTGGCCGCAGACACAGCTTCTGAAATAGACTTGTCCTGCTTTCTTAACCGTTAGTTACTACCACGCAATAGTCAACTTGACCAGAGGAAGAGGCACCACCAACCAGGATTTTCAGAAGTGAGAGAGCTTGTCTTTATTTGATGAATTGCAATGGAGCTTAATAAGAGGCTGAGAAAAGGTCTAAGTTTGGAAACCCAGTCAGATGAAGATGTTCTCGCAGCTGTTGAAATTGAGAATAACTTAGCAAAATTCAGTGAAAGAGATGGAATAAGTCTACAAGTGACTCTTCTTTTCAGGACGATATGTTCCAAAAACAGTTTTCTCACTATTTCTTGTCACGGCACCCATTTTTTTTTGAAAGGTAAAATGCAGTACTTACCAAAGCACTGTCATTAAGCTGAGGAAAATGGTTCAATAAATGGAAAGCTGGTCAAGGGAAAGCTCAAGAAAGTTTGTGGCTCTATGTCTTCTGGATGCCTAACTATGGGCGGGAAGAAAGGGAGGATGAAGCACTCAGCGGTTTTTTTTTTGGGGGGGGGGCGTTTGAGTGGAGGAAAACAGATCATCTTACTCAATAGTTTAGTGACATACCTGGAAGCCAGGAAAGTTACAGAGACTTGCCCCCATTGCAATGGTGAAAGACTCTTAGCATAATGATCCTAAGGGAGTGGATTAATAGGAAAGATATTTTTAAACTGGTTCCACATGTCCCAATGAGTCAATACTAAAATAAGGACTGGAACCCAGGACTTCCGGCTCTTAGCCAGGACTCTAGCCTCCTAACGGCATTGTCAGTGGTTCTTGTTTTGATCTCGAGTTCACTCTCAACGTCTTTTGTGAGTTCGCTGGCTTTCTTTCCCTCTGTTCTCTTCTCCCTCCCCTTCTCTCTCACATACCACAAGTGACCCCTGTGCGTGTCTCCATAAATCACTCTACAACGCTGCCCCTTTGTTGCTCTCTTCTCTAAGTATCCAGAAAGAGATTGCGGCAACCAACTAGGGCTCCACATTAAGGGAGACAATTGAAGGTCATTCAGCTGAAAATAATTCATATTTATCCATGGCTTCCTTTCCCAGAGCATCTGGTTCCTGTTAATCAGCATGGTGTCCTCTGGTTCTTACTGTGGTGGCCTATGGCAACCACGTTTTTGCTAACACAGAAGAGTGCTGCCTTACATCTGTTCCTGAGAAGTCCAAGACTCCTTTAACCAAGCCATGCTCAGCATTGAGATCATGACAGAGTGAAGCTCCAGGTGTTAGGTAGTAGCAATGTGGGACTGCTGCTGGACAGCCTCTATTGCTTGGTATGTCGAATAAAATAAACAATAAAATTACAGATGAGTAAAGCTAACGTCTGTGACTTCATCTTACTGATTCCTACTAGAGCCAAGTTGTTTGGGTTTAATTTCTTTATGTAGTTTTTTTTGTTTTTTTTG
>NW_022196891.1:61044121-61047192 GCF_008632895.1 Mastomys coucha
TGAACTGTTGATTCATCCCTGTCCTGAGGAGGTATTATTTTTTCATATGCAATTTTATTTTGTTTTATTGGTGGTCCTCGAGATGCAATTCAAGACCCTGTGCATGCTAGGCAAGTACTCTACCACTGAACTACAGCCTCTAGTCTCAAAGATCTCTCTGTGGGTTCTTTTTACTTTCACGTGTGTATGGTGGTTGGACTGTGTTATGGGTAGACTCACATCTTTATTTAAAGCATAATCTTTCTCAGCATGTTTACTAATAAATGCTCCTCTAGCTGTACCTGCTAGTCATTGTCTAAGAAACATATCAGTCCATTTAAATGAAGAGTCATAAGAGAAAAAAGATTCAGAATCAAACATAGTTTACCAAAAGCTAATGTATAAAAAATTCTATATGCATAAATGTTGGAAGAAGAATTTTTAAATATTATCAATAGTGATGAACTTATCTTAAAATGATTTTTGTTGCTATTATCATTAGCAGTAGTTGACACTTATCCAGAGTTTTCTATTAAGTATAATTTTTTATTGATTGTATGTATCACATATGTATGAATGCATCAATAACCTGCAGCACACATGTTGAGGTCAGAGGACAACTTGCAGGATGAAGTTCTCTTCTTCCAAGTCGATTATACCAGCTGAGCCATCTCACTGGTCCATCAAGTGTTCCCTGTACACCATAATTAATGCTTTAAGTGCAATGTCTTACTTAGACCTCACACTTGTGGATAATATTCTTGTGCCCATTTTCAGGAAGGAAACTGAGTCTTCACAAAATTATTCACTGGTTGTTAACAGGAAGCAGATGACTCACTCAAAATAGACTACATGGGGTAGCATTATGTAAAAACTAATTAGCAGAATGTAAAAGATCACAAGGGTTGACACAGTACCTTGCTACTAGGAATACTGGGGCCATCCCATCCCTAAACCTATTGGAAGAATGAGAATGATCTCTAAATTCCAGGAAGAGAACCAAGAGAAGGGAGACTCTCTTCAAGCAAGTTCCTTTTCTAAAAAGATGTACCCTGTCTAAAGAAAATCTAAGCAAAAAGTAGTGGGACAGACACCCCACAATTACACTCTCTCTGTTTTCTCTTGAGGCTCTCTCTCAGCTAAAATCAACCAGAAAACCCAGATCGTGGGAGCATGCAATGAGCCAGACCATAAGATAGGACAGCCGGAAGAGAGCAAGGCGAAGAGTATGGGTGCACTGTTTCCAAGATCATGATTTTATAACAGGTCAGTATGTGAAAGTCCCTAAGGAATAAGGTAGAAATTTAAATCCACAGTTGTCTGACTTTAGAGCCCAAGCGCTTAGTCACCTTGTACTACTGCTAATGGCTTTGAAACAGCAGAGAGTGTCAGCAGCATGAGAGACAGAGAGATGGGAATGTGAATGCTGATGGCTTTGACCACATGTACCCTTAACTCCTGGAAACACTTCCCTGAGTATGTTCTTCCACTTCTTAAAAAACATCTGCAGCAGATGTGGCTCCGTCCCCTCAAAGTATTTAATATTGTCAGCTTTATTGTTCTGACCCAGCTTTGAACAGAAGTGAGGCATCCACTTTCGGTTTACACAATATCCCAGGTCTTACAGAATGTACAGCTTTGTGAAGAGCCCCTTGCTTCTAAGCCAGCCTTCCTAACACAGGGCAGGCAGGGGAGAAAGTGGTGTTGTATTTTCAATTACTTTACTTGCGAGTTTTACTTCACCTAAGGGTTCAGTTTCTACAGAAGGAGTAGCTTAAACACAAAAATTATTAGCAATGGACCAGGGGATTCTCCTGTACTGTAATTTTCTGACAACAACACATGACGGTTGTCACAGGCTTTCAGATGTGCTGACCAGTCCCTGTGGAGTCTTAAGACCTGCATATAGTAGCTTACAAAGCATTCAGAAACATCCATGACAAATCAAAGGTAATAAATAGAACTGTAAATAGAGGAATGAGCCAAGAGAATAGGAGCCAAGCACAAAATGCAGAACAGTAGAGGTTCAAAATCAGTTTTTAAGAAGCAATTTGGAAATAGTGACAACAGTGCTTTGGTTTCACTGACATGTAATGCAGTGGAGCATCAAAGTGAATTTCAAATTAAACTGTCAAAATAAAATTTCAACTAGTCAGAAAAATGACTCAACTTTATTTCTTACAACTTGGGGAAAATGTAAGAGACGAATCTGGAAGATGCAACTAAATAAGAAAGGAATTTAAGGAAAGAAATCATCTAAAGACTAAAATGAAACTGTCTAAACGAAGGGCAAATTTAAAAGGGTTTGTCTTATTAGATGGGAAGCAACATAAATTAGAAAGGACCCATAGTTGAGAATGGTAAACAAACATTCAATATAAAAAGTAAGAGAAGTATACAATAATAATATAAATAAACACATAAAATAAAAATAATAACAAGTAAATAATAATAAATATAATTTTAAAAGTTTTTCATGTGTAAAAGTAAACTGTTATTAATAAAATTGTGTGCTAAAGAACAGTGGCTTCAAGTCCAAGGTAAAAATAACTGTCAAGATTTTAGAGCAGTTCAGACAAACTAAAAGCTTGTTATTAGAGGGGGAAAAAAAGGTATCAAGAAATCCCTACAGTTTTGGCTTCAAAGTCTTAGCATAAAATAAAACTGGTGATTGAGATGTAGGACCCAAAAGGAGATGAGTCAGATAGCATGGCCCCAGGGTTCTGATTCTGAGATACTGAAGGGGCATCTCAGTGAACATGGGCAATGGATGGCTGTGTGGTTTCGGTTGATGGCAAATGGGTCAGTACAAAAAGAATCATGTTAAGCAACAGGAAAGGAATAAGCAATTCATGGTTAAATGTTCTTTGGGTTGTAACATCAAAATGCCAACAAAATGTCCTAGGATAAATAAGGTCAGATAAGCAACACCATTCATAGAGTCTTTTTATATCTCCCTAGTTGGTGCTGTTTTGATCCATAGCTAGTGTTGTATCTCTACCTCATGACATTAGTACAAGGTATGTCCCTAATCCAGATCTCTCACAGAGCTAATCTTTGCAAAAACAAAGGAGGAAGAGGAGGAGGAGGAG
>NW_022196891.1:61047246-61066131 GCF_008632895.1 Mastomys coucha
AGGAGGAAGAGGAGGAGGAGGAAGAGGAGGAGGAGGAGGAGGAGGAGTTGTTAAAATTGGTACAAAATCTCATTCAGTTTTGATCTTTTCATGCCTCCTATTTCCTCTTCTCTACTCCATGTTTCTCTTAACACTCCATCACAAAAATTCCAAAATTTAAATAAGCAAATCAGGACTACAATTACAGAGTAGCCAAAGAAGACAGGACAGAATTTTAATGTAAGTGAAGGAAAAGGTTGGAAATATCTATTCCTTGATTCTTAGCTCATTCTGTGGTACTTCTCCACAAGGATGAGGCAGTAGTATAATACTGAATTTCTTCCCAAAGGAAAGCCAGTGTCTTGTCCATCAAAGGCCCTCACAGTTCTTGATCCATCCATGGATCTCTACTTCCACTAGTTGTGAGAGACCTGTCGTAAGTGAATCAAACTCCTAAGAGAGTAGTCTACCCATAATTGCCTGTGTCTTCCTGTGTCTATCATCTTAAAATCTTCTTCCCTCTGGAGTCTATACAGTAAACAGAATTGGGAAATGAAAAGAAATACGATATTCTACATAATTTGCATTTATGTTGAAGGTGGGCTTCAGGTGATTCTCAGTGTCCCATGCCACCTTAGAGTGGGGCCTCTGTGCCCAGGTGATTCTCAGTGTCCCATGCCACCTTAGAGTGGGGCCTCTGTGCCCAGGTGATTCTCAGTGTCCCATGCCACCTTAGAGTGGAACCTCTGTGCCCTCTACTTCAGTGTCTAGACTTGCCCATTACAGTTCCTTTAGCTACTTATCCAGACAGTACACCTTCTATGACCTCAACGGTTTTTTTCTATATTAAGTACAATACTGCATTCCAATTACTAAAATTTAAATCTCATTCTAGATCCGCCTACGTAAAATTGCATCCAGGTGGCGTTAGCTGGAGCTTGTGTGCTCCCAAATGCCTCATGCACATGTTACAGCCGGTCTCTAGACTTCCTTCCTCCCTCAGATGACAAGCTTGCTCCCTCTCTTTCCAAGTTACAGTGCTCACTCCTGTCCCCTCTATACTCACTGCTTTCAGCAGAAAAATACAACTGTACCAATACTTTTGTAGGCATAGTGAGTCAACTTCTCCACCTTTTTGTTCTGCTTTCTCGCCTCCTCTAATGCAAATTAATTTTCCTTAGTTACCCAGAAACCATAGACGTGTAAGAAAATAAACTAACTTGATAAATAAACAAACACATAGCCATTTGTGTTTAAATATCAAGGTTATCAGTCCAACTAGACATCAGCTAAAACACTTGGAAAAGAACAGTATGACATAGGTAACATATCCATTCTTCATCCAAGAATTTTCAGAGATTTTTCTATTGATATTTCACCTTGCCAAACATCTTACAAAATTTATGTCCACATAGCATAAAAAGAACTTATATTTTGACCAATTCACCTGGATGCTTTACTGGTTTCATGCGCTCTCCTAAATACACTTATTACCGTATGTTATATCCCATTACGGTGTTACCTTTTGGTTGGGCAACTTTGAAAAGTGGGTGAAACTGTAGGATATATCACCTGATATGGAGACTGCCTGATGATTCAATATAGTAGGGCAAGTTTCAGGCCTATTAGCCTTGAGGAGGCATTTCTGCATGTGTTCCCTGGACCTCCAGATGAGTTTTTTCCTCTTTAGAAGCAGAAACACACAAATGATTATTAGTTTTATGATCCACGGGAACAAGATGAAAACCACTTATCTGGACAGATAAACAATGGAGTGGAAGTGGGAAGAAGACTGTCTTAATACTAGAAAGACAAGAGGAAGACACTATGTGACGAGTTGCACACTCCATTTCCTCGCTCTTCCAAACCTCCCAGTTATCAGTAGCTAATTTTGTTTATGCTTCTGACATGATTTTCACTTAGTCTTGCGTCATGTAGGGGCATCTGGAAAAGTTATTTAGATGTTGGCTCTTCCTCCAGCAGTTCCACATGTGCAGAGAAACCCATACACAGACAGGACTGGCACACCCATGGAGAAGTCACATGTGTACCTAAGAACACATGGACAGGCAGACAATAAAAACACCCATTTGTAGCAGAACGACTCCAGCCCTGGATTCCTCATCCTGCAGATGGCACATGTGCTTGTGTTCTCACAAGCCTCACACAGACACAGAGACCCACACACAGATACCACAGCTCTCTAGGCTCAGCTGTGGCTTTCCTCCATGTGTCACAGATGAATACAGAGTTATCACTAATGAGATGTCCCTCAATCAGTCTTGTTTTACAAAATTCTCATGAAATGTCAATTTCTGGCCTGATCAAGATAATTGTATGAAAGAAAAATAAGACACAGCTCACTAGGTATGTGAGGGTTGGTAGGTAAGTTCTCAGGGATGACAATGGTTCATTCAAATATCTTTATCACTGGATATCTGCTTGGTATGACAATAATGAAAGAGCATTTGTCACTAAAGAGGTGAGTAACCATAGTAAAAGAAGACAATGTGTGCCTAAAAAAAATAAAAGACAAACTTTAGATCAATAGACTTAGATCTATATTGAGAGATATGATTAATTAATCCTAAACTTGGATAAGAAATCTGAGTATCTGTTTACTGAACAATAGATGCTACTGTCCAGTATTGTTGCGAGAGTACAGTAGAATTACATGCATGACAATCTAAGTTCCAGCTTCATGAACATGTTTCACTTTTGTTCTTGAAGTTGTTCCCCAAAACATTCTGTAACCTCTTCAGATAAATGCAATGGCTTTAATTAAGGAGGGTTTTAAGCAAGAAAGCTTACACGTTCACTATTTTCTTACAAGCAGAGTGACTTTAGCCAGGAATCCACAAACAGGAAATGAATAAGTGAATGAATAAATGAATGAATAAGATGGATAAATGTCATTTTACATATTCACTCTTCATATGAATTGTAGTAAAGGGTTCAATAAGGCAGGGACATGGCTTATAGACTAGAATATAGTCAACAAAAGTCATGAGGTAGAACTAGGAAGATTTAAAGAATTGAATAAATTTACAAAATGATTAGTAAGGAAGAATCCAGGATGAGTGAGAACTAAAACACACATAACTTAGAAAATGTCATTTCATTAACCAAGCTATCCAGTGGTCCCAGTAATCTATTGCTGCATAGTGACAGACTCTAAAATTTAGTAGCATATTTTATCATCATCCCTTTGGAAGCTAAACTACATGGACCTTGATCAGAATGTCTCCTGTGGTGTAATCAGATAGTGGCTGAGTCTGATTTCTTCATTCATGTGCTTAGAGCAGCTATTGATCACACTATCTATATATGACTCCCCCAAGGCAGCTATTGATCACACTATCTATATATGACTCCCCCAAGGCAGCTTAGGCTTCCCAAGGGATCGGGTGGGAGTGGATGATATTTTCTATGACCTTGACATGGAAAATGCATAAAGAAACTTCTAGCTTCAATCAATTCACTGGTGATGGTAGTCACAAAGACCTACCTGCTCTAAGGATGGGTGCATATCCTCAGGTCTCTATGGGAGAAGCTATAATGTTGCATTGTGATAAGAATGAAAAATGTAATGGCTGCCAGTATTGAATAATATAACTTGCTCCAGAATATTAAAAAATCAAGCTTGAGTCCCATCATGTATATGTTGTATTTCCATTGCCTTTAGCACACAAAGATGGGAAACAATAAAATGCTAATAAAATAAATAAATAAAATAAAATAAAATAAAATAAAATGGTACTGGCACCAGAAGCATTTGGATTCGGTTCTCTCTGATTCAGTACCAGTTTATGACAACTTAGATAATTACCTCTGTCACACCATTATTTCCAGATAAGGTCATATTCTAAGGTGCTGGAAACCAGGTCTTCAAATCTTCCTGGCAGGTGGGGTTCTTGATTTAGCCCATAAGAGAAAAAAGAAAAACCAAGAAGAATAGGTCATAGAGCCAGTCCTCAACAGTGGGGCAGCGTAACTTAAGATAGAAAAAGAGAGACCATTGGGAGAGATGGGGGTAGGGGACAGTGGAGGACATGTAATAAGGGTTAAGAAGTGGAAGAGAGATATCATCTAAAACTCTGTTTGACAAAAACCAGAAGACTCTCTTTTTGAGTCATAACCTGAGCAAGTAGAACTTTATAGGGCCACACAGTGGGGGAGGAGCTACTTTGTGGCACACTAATGAGTGAAAGGAAGTTGAGGACATGGGCTGGAATATTTCAGAGATTTTTTTTTCCTGTGCAGTTGGCTCTAATGATCTGGTATTTATGTTAGGTAAATCCTTTACGAAGTACTGAAAGGAAGAGAGAATGAGAAGAAAAGACTATAACCGTGGCAAACAGGCTGGGGCTAACACATTAGGAATCTTCTTGTGGTCTCCCCAGAACTGAGTAACTAGCTTCCAGGGTGTTGTGGTCCATAATCAATGTGAACTGGAGTAAGAGCTGCATACATAGAGATGAGCGGAGGCAGTGATGAGTAATGAGCTTCAGGAATATGACCAACAATTTGGAGGTTGGAGAGATGATACAGATGCCAGGAGACAAAGGATGTGGCCGGAGCTAGGCTTAATTGTTTATTTCCTTGATGCCTAAGAAGCATCCAAGCAAAGCCAGTTCTGGGAAACTCTTTAAAAACCGTGGTTTTTACAAATAAGGGACAGGGTGAATCAGACTTCGGCACTCCGGAACACCAGTTCCCACCTTCTGAACTTGGGCTTTCCAACTTCTCTCCTCCTTCCCTGGCACATTTTATTTTCATATTTCTTCTTTTCATTAGATCCACATAGGTCTTGCCTTTTTTTTTTCTTACTTCCTAGTTAGTGTAGTCAAGCTACAAACAGGACACTCTATTCTACACCCTTTACAAAATGAAGAGCAGAAGTACCTATCTTTATCCATACATTCTAAGTCACAATTGCAATGGAAAAAGATCCCCCTTCCCCAAATAAGGTAAGTGTCCTGCCTGGTTGTGTGTGTCAACTTAACACAAGCTGGAGTAATCCCAGAGAAAGGAGCCTCCCTTGAGGAAATGCCTCCATGAGATCCAGCTATAAGACATTTTCTCAATTAATGCTCAAGGTGGGAGGGCCCAGCCCATTGTGGGTGGTGCCATCCCTGGGCTGGTAGTCCTGGGTTCTATAGGAAAGTAAACTGAGAAGGCCAAGGGAAGCAATCCAGTTAGAAGTACCCCTCCATAGCCTCTGCATCAGCTCCTGCCTCCAGGTTCCTGCTCTGTGTGAGTTTCTGTCCTGACTTCCTTTGGTGAACAGCAAGGTGGAAGTGTAAGATAATAAAACCCTTTACTCCCCAACTTGCTTCTTGGTCATGATGTCTCAGGCAGGAATACAAACCCCGACTAAGACAGTAAGATAAAATCAACCTTGAAAACCAGGCCTTGAAATGAATATGAAAAACAAAACTCAAGCTGGTATTTTGCAGGCAGAATGTGTTCAATACAGTGATTGTTTTTAGAGTAGTTAAAAGTATTTTTATTATTTTTATTATAAATTTCAGGATCTAAGAAGTAATGGTACATGACTGAGATAAATCTGAGATGACTTCTTATCAAGCGTGTGTGCCTTGCAGGGTGGCACTGTGCCGTCAGGCAGGAGAGAGATGGGTCCCAACCCTCTTTGAAGGCTAAGGTCAGTCAGGTGACACAAGACTCTGCTGAGCCCCCACTAGCTACAGAGAGTGCATGGGGTCCTCCAGGTCTGGTGCCCTGGCACTGGGCCGAGCTCAGACCAAGAAGTCTCTTGGATGCTGAAGACCAAGCCAGAGGCTCTGCAGCAGTCTTGGTCTTTAATTCAAGTTTCTGTCCCACTTTTCATTTAAGTGACACCTAGTAATAAATGATACAACTTCCTCATTTAATTCATGATTTACATTGAATAAGGGGTATGACCCAACTGGTTCTGTAGCCAAAGGTTGACACTGCTGTCTCCACACAGAGACCCACAGAGAAGCTGAGGAGATTCCAACGCCTGAGAACAGGGAGTGGGAGACACACTAATCCAGGTCTGGATGGCATGTATGCCATCAGAGGTGTCAATGCTAAATCATAGGCACGTGGGGTGGCTGGCTAGCTATACCAGTAAGTGGTCAAATAGACCTCAACGGGTCATGTTGACCACCTTCCTGCCTCTAAGATCAATGACTGCAGCCTCTACCCTGCAATCAGACTAGGGAACCCTAAGTTTCCTATGCAGCTTCGGTGTATTTATCCCTTTTCTTGAGACAAGGTTCCACCATAGAGACCGAATGGTCTTGGTATATATACCAGGCTAGCTTTGTACTTGGGATAATCTCTTTGCCTCTGATTCCTAAATGCTGGGATTGCAGGCAAGTGACACCGTACCTGGATAGGGTATGTATCATTTAAAAGGTCCCTAAAGGCATCATCTTCAGGTACACTGAAACTAATAGAAAAGAAAGTGGGGAAGAGCCTACAGCACATGGGCACAGAGGAAATTTTCCTGAACAGAACACTAATAGCTTATGCTCTAAGATCAAGATTTGACAAATAGTACCTCATAAAATTACAAAGCTTCTGTAAGGCAAAAGATACTGTCAATAGGACAATACGGCAACCAACAAAATGGGAAAAGATATTTAACAATCCTATATCTAATAGAGGGCTAATATCCAATATATACAAAGAACTCAAGAAGTTAGACTCCAGAGACCCAAATAACTCTATTAAAAAATGGGGTACAGAACTAAACAAAGAATTCTCAACTGAGGAATACCGAATGGCTGAGAAGCACCTAAAGAAATGTTCAACATCCTTAGTCATCAGGGAAATGCAAATCAAAACAACCCTGAGATTCCACCTCACACCAGTCAGAATGGCTAGGATAAAAACTCAGGTGACACGGGCTGGTGAGA
Organism: Mastomys coucha; assembly: GCF_008632895.1. Classification (NCBI taxonomy): domain Eukaryota; kingdom Metazoa; phylum Chordata; class Mammalia; order Rodentia; family Muridae; genus Mastomys; species Mastomys coucha. The sequence continues at coordinate 61,054,134 of NW_022196891.1, forward strand.
TGACTCAGCAGGTAACACTGACTGCTCTTCCGAAGGTCCTGAGTTCCGATCCCAACAACCACATGGTGACTCACAACCACCCGTAATGAGATCGGACGCCCTCTTCTGGTGCATCTGAAGACAGCTGCTGTACCTGAGCGGTACCTGAGTGAGTGGGGCCAGCAGAGGTCCTGAGATCAACAGCAGCTACACACAGGATAGCTCACAGCCATCTGTACAGCTACAGTGTACTTATACACATAAAATAAAAAACTCAGGTGACAGCAGATGCTGGAGAGGTTGTGGAGAAAGAGGAACATTCCTTCATTGCTGGTGGAATTACAAGCTGGTACAACCACTCTGGAAATCAGTTTGGTGGTTCCTCTGGAAAATGGATTTAGTACTACCAGACGACCCAGCTATACCACTCCTGGGCATATACCCAGAAGATGCTCCAATATGTAATAATGACACATGCTCCACTATTTATAATAGCCAGAAACTGAAAACAACCCAGATGTCCCTCAACAGATGAGTGGATACAGAAAATGTGGTACATCTACACAATGGAGTACTACTCAGCTATTAAAAAGAATGAATTTATGAAATTCTTAGGGAAATGGATGGATCTGGAGAATATCATCCTGGGTGAGGTAACCCTATCACTAAACACACATGGTATGCAATCTCTGATAAGTAGATATTAGCCCAGAAGATCAGAATACACAGAGTACAATCCACAAACCACAAGAAACTCAAGAAGAAGGAAGACCAAAGTCTGAATACTTCGATTCTTCTTAAAAGGGGGAACAAAATACCCATGGAAGGATTTGCAGAGACAAAGTATGGAGCAGAGACTGAAGGAACGAAATTCCAGAGATTGGATGATATCCTTCCCATACAAATCCAGACACTATTGTGGATGCCAGCAAGTGCTGGCTGACAGGAGCCTGATATAGCTGTCTCCTGAGAGGCTCTGACAGTACCTGACTAATACAGAAGTAGAGGCTCACAGCCATCCACCTGAGCAGGGTCCCAATGAAGGAGGTAGAGAAAGGACCCAAGGAGCTAAAGGGTTTGCTGCCCCTTAGGATGAATAACAATATGAACTAACTAGTACCCTCAGAGCTCCCAGTGACTAAACCACCAACCAAAGAGTACACATGGTGGGACTAATGGCTCCAGCAGCATATGTATAGCAGAGGATGAATAGCCTGTGTATAACTAGTCGGCCATCAAGGGCAGGAGAGGCCCTTGGCCCTGTGAAGTTTCTATACCCCAGTGTAGGGGAATGCCAGGGCAAAGAAGCAGGAGAGGGTGGGTTTCTGAGCAGGGGAGAGGTGGAGGGAACAATGTTTTTTTTTGTTCTTGTTTTTTGTTTTGTTTTGTTTTTTTAATTTAATTTAATTTTTTTATTTTTTTCAGAGGGGAAACTGGGAAAGGAGATATCATATGACATATAAATAAAGAAAATATCTAATAAAAAAGAAAAAACTAAAATACATATGCATAGTAGAATAATTAAATATAATCAATTACATTAATTTAATTACTTAAATATACTTATTTAAATATAATTAAAATAAGGCATCTTACCTTATACCTTTCCTCTCTTCCATAATACTATTTTTTTAAGGAAATCTCTATGTTTTAAAACAGATCTCCAAGGCTCATTCCTCTAACTAAAATTTTTGTGTTCTTTAATCAAAATCTCCTGCTGTCCTCTAGTATCTACCATGTCATTCTCTGATTCTAACAAATCAGTGAGTTTTGAATCCATTATATAAATGATATTCTGTGATACTGGTCTTTCTGCACCTGATTTATTTCGCTTACCATGCCGCTTCCAGCATCCTCATTCATGTTGTCACAATAGACAGAACCTATTGTAAGCTTAGATTTTTCAAAGCCTACCTTTAATAATCATTCTCAAATGCTTCAACCCCCCCCCCTTCTAGCTCACTGTCTGAAGATAGGGGAGAAAAGATAGGGCAATGGAATGTGACCTGTTTAGAAGTAGTTTTGGGGGGCGGAGGGGTGATTCCAATCTCTGTTGTCGGGATACCTGAAGTCTAATTCAGTAGTATCAGAATACCAAACAGAAATCAGCATTGGTGGCACAATCCAGCAGAAACAGCCAGGCCCCTGCTGAATTGGTACAAGTCAGTAGGAGCAACCAGAACCAGCTGGGACACTGGGAGACATTCTCTGCTGTGCCTCTCTCATGAGACCAAAGATATGTTGCAATGCTAGCTATGCAAGCATGCTGTTGAGGTGACCCATCTGTTGAGCCCTATTTATACTCTCTCCAAACATCACCTGTCCTATCAGGGATCTTGCCTCAGCAAAACATCACATGAGTGTGCATCACATGACACGACCAGAAATTTCCACTTCAGCTTACTTCTTTTATAATACTCAGATAGCACTCCACCACGAATACATGCAGTTTTTCATCTGTCCTTCATTGATAAATGCTGCCCCAGTTACTTTTCTTATTACTGTGATAGAATCTGATAAGAAGCCACCTAAGGAAGAGAAGACTTATTTGGGCTTTTTTCTTTCTGTTTGTTTTATCCTATTCTGAAATATGAGTTTTTATTTTATCTAGTTACATTTTATTATTATCACTTAGAAGACCGTTTTCTATTAAAAGAAAGAAAGGGAGTGGACACAGATGCATGGAGGGATGGGCTGGAAAGAGTAGAGTAGGAATTTTAAAGGGAGGACTGCAATCAGGATTTTAAAACAGCTATTTTCAATAAAAGGGAAAATTTTTTAAAGATGTGAAAATTTATAAATGAAATTTCATTAAAAGACTCAGGCTTAATTGAATTAAATAACCAGGAATTTAAACTCTTTTTTGTTTTGTTTTGTTTTGTTTTGTTTTTTTGAGACATGGTTTATCTGTATATCCCTGGCTGTAGTCCACGCTGTAGACCAAGCTGATCTCAAACTCAGAAATCCGCCTGCCTCTGCCTCCTAAGCACTGGGATTAAAGGCATGCACTACCACTGCCTGGCCCTTAAATAAAGCTCTTTAAATCTATTTTAATGTCATGTAGACATGTTTGTGAAGAAGTCTTCACTAACCAGAATCACAGTTGATCTTGCTTATATTGTTGCTTAAATTTTTTATAAAATATTTATAGACTCATGTGACAGGATTTTCCCATTAATGATCAACTTGGCCATCCTCTATTATACATTTGCTGCTGGAGCCATTAGTCCCACCATGTATACTATTTGGTTAGTGGTTTAGTCCCTACAAGCTCTGAGGGTACTAGTTAGTTCATATTGTTGTTCATCCTAAGGTGCTGTAAACCCTTCAGCTCCTTGGGTCCCTTCTCTAGCTCCTTCATTGGGGACCCTGTATTCAGTCCAATGGATGGCTATGAGCCTCTACATCTGTATTAGTTGGGTACTGTCAGAGCCTCTCAGAAGACAGCTATATCAGGCGGGATTGTCCTTCCTTCAGTCTCTGCTCCATAGTTAGTCTCTACAACTCCTTCCATGGGTATTTTGTTCCCCTTTTAAGAAGGAATGAAGTATCCACATTTTGGTCTTCCTTCTTCTTGTGGTTTGTGGATTGTACTTGTGTATTCCAATCTTCTATGCTAATATCCACTTATCAGAGAGTGCATACCATGCGTGTTCTTTTGTGTATGTATGATGCATGAGTATGTTCATGAGGTGTATGTATGTGTTCACATAATGCATGTGTATGTTCATTATGCATGTGTGTTCATGATGTGTGTGTGTGTGCATGATGTGCCTGTGTGTGAGTTTGTATACTTACATGTGCAGGCACATTTGTGCCACAGTGTAAGTATAGAAGTCAAAGGACAACTTGGTGGAGCAGGTTCTCTTATTTCCACATCTATGTGACTTTTAGGCACAGCACTCAGGTTGTCAGGCTTACAAGGCAATGACTTTTCCCTGCTGATGAGCTCACTCACCACACCATTATTTTTAAGTTGCCATTTTCCAGATGATTAATGATGAATGAACTGTATACAATCATATATAATTATAAAGTGTGAGTGTTTGAGAAATGTTTATTTGAATCATTTGTCCAGGTTTTCAACAGATTATTTATTTTCTTGAGTTATTTAGGTTCTTTACATATTTGAGAGATTAACTTATCAGAAGTATACTTTGAAAAGGTTTAAACTCTTTTGTATAATCCCATTAGTCTACTTATATCTGCAAACTTTTACAATTCATTAGGGCATCAGGAAGAAAGAAAGAAGATCATTGTCCAAATCAGTGGTATGGAACTTCCCTGTCATTTCTTCTGGTAATTTTGTAGTTTCAAGTCTTCCATTTAAGTATTCAACACATTTGCGGTTGATGTAGTATATGACAGGATATAGTATGATTCTTCACGTCATTATCTGGTATTTTTTGAACAGCTCTTTTGAAGACATTCATGACTTCTCCTATATTCTTGGTACCCTAATCAAGTACCAGTTATGTGTAGGTCTATGTCTAGGCTACTTATTTTATTGAATGGTCTACATGTCTAGCTTCATGTCAGCATAGTAAGTATATTATTTATCAGGACTTTGTAGCATCCCCTAAGGTCAGAAAGTATGGGGCCTGCAAAGTTGTTCTCTATACTTAAGATTGCTGTGTTTCTTTAAAAACTTTTCTGCAGGTTGGATTCTTAAGACAATTCAACTTAGTAATAGTATTTTAAATTTCTAAGACTAAATTTCATATAGCATAATATATTTTAAATAATACCTAATAAAATGAAGCATTTTCTGTTCAAGCATCAGTTTTATTTTTAATCCATGTTTCTTGCACATCCTTTTTGTTTTGTTGTTTTGCTTTTGAGATGAGATCTCACTTATGTTTCTCAGTCGGTCTCAAACTTCTGAGCTTAAGTGACCTTCTCACCACAGGCTTTCAAATGCTAGGATAACAGACACATAGCACCATGCCTAACTCTCTCTATATATATTTTAGATTTGCTAGATGTATTTTTAGTGTAGCTTTCTGTAAATGCTATTTATATTTTACTAAAATATCCAACAATGTAAACAGAATACATTTAATCTGTGTAAAAGACACGAAAGTGAAGTTAAATTTAAAAATGAAAAGCAGGTTTCTTTTTAAACTTGGCTTTGATATATACACACATTATTCTTTTCCACAATAAAGTACAACTAAGAATAGTATTCTGAACTTTAGATCTGATGCAATTAAAGATCCAAATTTCTACCATATTTAATGTGACCTTAAATGAATTGGCAATCTATCCTTGCTTTCCTTTGGTAAGTATCCAAGTAATACTGAAGCAGATAGTTTTTTCTAACATTATTTATAGCCCATAACCATCACCTTTAAGTGCTCTACTGGTTTAACCTCATGTGCAAATGCATACACACACACACACACACACACACACACACACACAAATACACCAATATCATCTAGACATGCGTTCAGTTGCAAATAACATAACAGGGTCCTAAGCAAATGTTAATTGTCTGTGTCATTTGGTTTTGCTTTAATAGATCAAAATGGCAAGATGTTCTCCCAAAGGTGCAAGAGGCTCCATAATCACAAATTCTTGTGTCTACAATCATCTCATATGAAAGACACACAGAGAGAAAGGGATAGGAAGATGAAGAGGGGGAGGAAGGGCCAAGGATGTAAGAAAGGGTAGGAGAAGGGGAAAAAGAAAAATATTGGGAGATGTGGGGAAAGGGAGAGAAAAGTAGAGAGAAAGGGAAGGGAGGGAAATGGAGGGAAAACTTTTTAATAGTTTCTTCATTTGGAATCAGCCATTTGTACCTACAAAGGAAGATAGCGTTATGGGAAGAATTCATATAGTTGTCTTATAGAAAGCATAATTTATCACATAGATGCACACATTACCAACCTGAAGAGAGCCAGGGATCTCTTATCCAGAAAAACAAAAGTATATTAGATGCATTATTAATAATGTCTGCCATGACACCTTACTACTTACTAACACTATTCCGTAGAAGGAAAGAGACCTATTTATTTTCATAGTATATGTCACTTAATTTTCTCAATACTGTAAACTGATTATTTTTAAATATTGTTTGTTCCCTATACCTTATAAATATGAAGAATGAGCCTTAACTATGGGAAAAACTGAAAATGTAGCCTTGGCTGGAAATTAAGCTTGAAGCTCACATTTTTTTCTACAGGTCCACACTGCACATAATCTTACCACGTGACCTTTATTTATTCTTCACCCCATAATGATCACTCAAAAAGCACTATTTTAATTCTCACTTTCAATTGCATAACCCTACTTGCCTCTAAAATGAAGCTCCATAAATCTCTACCTACTTGATTTTTAAAGAGCCAAGGCTAACATTACAATTTTGTTTCAGCTACAAAATGATTTCACAATTCAAAATCAAAGGGAGCAACTCCAGAGTCCTGTGAGCACTTGGTTCTTGTAAGAAGCATGAAAGTATTTACTTGTAGATTAAGCAAAAACAGTCATGGGAGTTGAACACTCAACCACTGAGAACTTAGTATGTGATGGGTAGGCATTCTTCAAAATCCTTTCAGTATAAAAATATAAACGGCAGACTAGCTTCCTGACATTTAACATCCCATTCTAACAGAGAAGAAAGGCACATAAGCCTTCAGGAGGGACTTACTACTGCTATTTTGCCAAATAGACACATTGTAAAACTATCTTCTAAACATTCGTGCTTATACCCGTAGATTTGTGCAGCCCTCAAGCTAAGTCAAAGAATCTTCTTTTTGCAGTGGATAGCTGTTAATGTGGAGACTCATAACTGGTCCAAGTGTCAAAAGTAAGTGACTCAGTGCTTAGCCATAGATGGAGCATCTATCTCGACAGATTATCCATAGAACATTAAAGAAGAAGGGCAGAAAAATACGAAAGCCAGAGGGTAGGAAGGGATGTTATGAAGTGTTATGTTCTGAACATGGCATGGCTGGTGCACATGTGAACTCACAGCTGCTGTGGTTCCCTGTACCAGACCAAGACAATTAAAAATTCTAGCATAAACAGAAGGAGCTACTGAAGCCTCACCCCTATGTCAATGCTATTGTCAATTGATGGCAGCTGGAAACAGGAGACTCACTTTTGTTTTGGGGGTATGGATAGCAAATACCTTTCTCATGACCCAATGGATGGCCCCGCATCTCTGCATATCTGAGCAACAGCAGTTGCATTCAGGGGCTAACAAAAAGGGGGGAGGGACAGAGGGGGAGAGAGAGAGAGAGAGAGAGAGAGAGAGAGAGAGAGAGAGGGAGAAAGAGAGAGGGAGAGGGAGAGAGGGAGGGAGAGAGAGACATTCAGAAGAGTGTTCAGAGGAAACTGGGGGACAATGTATGATCAATATATTGCATACGTGTTTGGGATTCTCAAAGAACAAAATATTTTAAAAGATACATTTAGATAGTGTGAGTGTTATAAAAACAAGTAAACAGATAGTGAGATAAAAGAATAATGGTCACAGACTAACGAGAAGTCTACAAAGCCTGGTGCCTTGTTGACTAGTAGACAGCCAGATCATGTATGCAGAAGAGAGCCCCAGGTAAGGGCCTTCTTGATAAAGGATATTTTACTACTATTTTTTTTTTTAAAGAGGAACCTAAAGAAGGTCAGTGTTTGGAAGAAAGGAGATTCAGGAAGAGCTGACAAGGAATGAGGACTGTGTATTTTATCCAAAGTGTAATGAGAATCTTGTGAATTTTAAGTGGGGTTGGGGGAGGCTAGCACAGTCTGCCTTTTAAAACTTGCCCTGGGGCAAGAGACAGAACAGGGTGCAGAACAGGAACTATAGATGTCAGGAGGGTGATGTGGCCACAGCTGATAGTAGCAAATAGAAATAAATGGATCCAATATGGGAGAGCATTAGGATACAAGTTGTGTTCTCATTCCTACCATTATGATGAGTTTGGAACACCTGGTATCACATCACACTCATATGCATGTTCTCTGATGAATTGTGGCCACTGTTCTCGCAACCTTCCATAATGAACTCCTTACCACGCTGTCAAAGTTCAGGCAGCTACGTAGCATTTCCTTTTATTTGAGTGGGCAAGAAGGTTGTGAAGCAGTCAGTTCACACAAACAATTTCTGAATTCAGAGCTCCTCATCCTTCCAGGGGAAATTAAAATCCAGTCTCATATCCCTCTATAGACACAGCCCGTCAGAGGCTTAGCTTTGCATAATTTGCTATAATGAGTTCTAAGTGTCTCCCTTTTTCCTCTGAGTTCATGAAATTAGGATAATAGACGTTAAGAGTCTTCCCCCTAAAAGAGCTGTGTTCTGGGGTTAATCAGTGTGTTCCTAATTGAAATTATGAGCAGAGTGAGGAGAAACATGTGTTATTTTTTGGAATCCTCCCTTGTAAATTTATTGTGTCTGAATGTCTCCTTCTCCTGGAGAACCCATCTTAACTTAATTGCAGTGTGAGTCTATCATCGTGTTGTTCTTTACAGTGAGATTTAGATGTGGACAATTACCTAGCCTTTCCCCACCCCCGCTTTGCTCTTTTGTTATCCAAACCCTTCAACTGTGATTGGTCAATCATCTTTAGAATGAGCTTCTTAAACTATGGGGGAAAGGAGCTGGAGTGCCAAATGAATTTCTCTGTGGATCATTTCAATTTCTATTCTCCTCAGTTTGGATGACTGTGGATTTAGAAGAGAAGGCTAAGGTTTAGCAGTTGTGTGAATGACTGAATAATAGATGGCTGAACCCAGAGCAGTTAATCCTGGGCTCACTGAACTTTAAGGGCCTAAATATCCTGCTTTAAGAAATGCTCCTGTTTATGCACATTCAGCATCTTTGAAATAGATTTTCATGGGTAGTCAATGTGAGTGAGCACTTTGTTTGTTTGTTTGTTTTTGTTTTTGTTTTTGTTTTGAGACAGGGTTTCTGAGAATACCCTAGATGTCCTGAAACTCACTCTGTAGATCAGGGAGACCTCAAACTCAGAAATCTACCTGTCTCTGCCTCCCAAGTGCTGGGATTAAAGGCATGCGCCATCACTGCCCAGCTTGTGTTTTATCACAGGAACAGAAAAGTAAATAGTACAATTCAAGGAAGAGAAAGAAGTTAGAAAATAGCTAATTGTTTTTTAAATCCAGGTAAGTTTTACTATAATCAAAATATGTATCAACCCTGGGGCTTGGTGGTTTAATAAGTCCCAGATGCAGTTTTGAATCCCAATCCAAGTAGCAGTAACAATGAACCTGCAAACCCTGGTGCAGTGGAGGATGGTTTTCTATAGGTCCCCAGTCTGAATTACTCTCTGCAGCCAAACAAATGATTCAGAAATTCTTGGAGGAACTGGGTTTTTGGTTACAGACATTAACACCAAAATAAATATTATGAATCTTCTGACTATTATAGCTAGCTAATCACTACTTGAATTTTCTGTGTTGCCTTCTGTTAATTATACAAATTAAAAGATACAGGAGCTGCTGTGCTTATCAAGCTGTATCTTCAACAGCAATGGGCTGTACTAACTTGTTCATCATAGAGTTTCCTGATATGGTTGTATTGTTTGGGTCTTAGATCTAATTGCTGGCTTGGTAAATGTGTTGGGATCATTCCAAATACTACTGAGATGTCCCTTCCCACCCTCCTGACTATGCCTCATGTTCTTCTTGCAAGGCCTCTTCCTTTCTACCCCACTGTATAACTTGTCAGCCTCGAAAGTAAGTCACAATAAACCTGATGATACAGTTTTCTGACATTACTCAATGACTGGATATCTCAGCATACCGTTGACTGGGGGACAATCACCCAAGTGCCAACTTTGTTTTCGTGGGTTTGGAGGGCATGGACATTCATAGAACATTGTGAACCCAGAAGAAAGCTGTTGCTAAGTGTGTCAAATGACTATTTTAGTATGTCTTGACGACTATAACAAGGAAGAAAATCTTCACAATTTGAAAGGCTTTCTGAAAATTAGCCCCTATGCACCAAACCTTTTGATCTCCTGGTCAAACTGTCATTTTCTTGAAAATAATTGGTTCTGTTGTGAATTTTCCAACCCACTCCCCAGACAATTCTGAAAGCCAGACCCGCAGAGCTGCTCTGTGTTTTGGAAAGTTCCCTAAATAGACTTAGGTAACGATAGCACCAGCATGAAGTCTGAAGAGCAGTGTCCTGTGTTCCCAGTGAGGCAGCTCCTCCTCTCTTCCCCTGGCATCTCTCTTTCCTCCCCACTCCTCTCCTTTCAAGGTTTCCTTCCCCCTGGCTTTGCTCACTGCCATCGCTGGGTCTTTGCCCAGCCTCTGACTTTGCCAGCCTTGCTTAGACGGGAGACTTTTCCACATTTAATTAGAACACAGGTAAGACATTAGGTGTCACACAGTGAAGGGAAGTTTTGGGTGTTGGTGTCTTCCAAGGACAGCTCTCTCAGGATCTTCCAAAAGACTCTGTAGGGTGTTTGAAAAGAAAGGTTTTGCTGTGGTTGTTCGGTTTGTTTTGTTTGTTTTGTTTCAGATGTAAACTAGACAGCACTTCAAGACCCAATTAAAAACAAATTAGTTTATAATTACCTCTTGTTATTTCTCACTTTCCTAAAATATTGAGAAAAATCCAGGCTTTTGATAGTATGGTTTACTTCCTAAATAAATCAAATTATTTGACATTTCGAAGTAAATAGTGAACAACGCCAGGATTAATGTTATAGGCCTGACAGTTGAAAATATAAAAACAAACCCAATGCCGTTGTCTGAAGTGTTCCACCACATTCTTGTTTCTTGTCTGATAGCTGTGATGTCTTATGTGAACATAAAGTGAAATTAACTGAGGTTGATGAATAACTTCAGTTATCTCTGGTAGATTTATGTAGACTAGTTAAAAAGGCATCTTATTCTTCTAAAACTAAGACAATTTGGCAAAGGCAATGAGGTTTATGGGTTGGAGTATTCAAAGTATTTTTATGTCAGCATTCCCAATTAATGATAAAATATCAAAACCTTTTCCAACATAATCCCACCAAAGATTTCAAAATTCAGTTTCAAAGAAACTTCTAGACCTCCATATGCATTTATATTCCCTAAAAAGCAATTATTCAAGCCTGTGTCTTCCAAAGTCTTCAGATCCCTCCTCCTCCTCCCCCCTCTTTACACATGTGTAGCCTTTCTTCCACTTGACGAACAAAATGTACATCATGACCCTCTCCCTGTAGGTCACTGTCCTGAGATGCTACAGTTTCTGGGATGTCAAAAACAGGAGCAATTTAAAGTACTCATGCCGTCTCAGTTAATCAACGCTGCACAAATTCTCTCATAGACCACACCAAGAGTGGGTTCCCAAGGCATCTACTTTTGATATTTAATAATTATAGTTAATAAATAGTTGTGTTCTGATTTTTGTACATGGAGAATAATTCTCAAGATAACATAAAAGAAATGTTAAACATAAAAGTTTAAGCTACAAGAAATTTCAACAACCACTGGGCTGATCTAAAATTGTACTAAAGGGATCTTTATTTAAACATGATATCTGAGTATAGAGATTAGACAATGAAACAGTAGGATCTCATTTTTTCATTGTTGTTAAACAAATATGTGAAAACTTTGCTGTTCTATTCTAAGATACACCCTGAAATTGAACATATTGCAGATACAGATGAAATTATTCAATGTCATTTAGCTGTTTAGAAATATGTATGCCTTTTAAAATAAATAATAGTAGATATCATGTTGTTATAGATTAATCTAAAAGTAAAGAGATACTTTGCATTTGAAATTTCAAGTTAAATGTACAAAAAACAACAGCCATTGTAACAGCACAAGCTTCTAATTTAACATTTTAATTGTCAACTCAAAGATGAAAAAGAGACAAAATTTGTCACATTTTATTATGCTATATCAGAGCAACAAAGATGACCCCACTCTGCCTTATAGGCTCATACTCTAGCCAAAGAGTTCCAGCACTAGAGTGAGGAGTCCCTTAGAGCACTAGAGTGAGTCCTCACAGCACTAGAGTGAGTCCTCACAGCACTAGAGTGAGTCCTCACAGCAC
>NW_022196891.1:61067866-61070139 GCF_008632895.1 Mastomys coucha
GTGTGTGTCTGTGTGTGTGTGTGTGTCTGTGTGTGTGTGTCTGTGTGTGTGTATGTGTGTGTGTGTGTCTGTGTGTCTGTGTGTATGTGTGTGTGTATGTGTGTGTGTGTCTGTGTGTGTGTATGTGTGTGTGTGTATGTGTGTGTGTGTGTGTGTGTGTAAAACACTTTGCCTTCTGCATTGCAGTGAAAGGTATCTCCAAAGATGCCTCAAAATATTCCAGTCTGCTTGATTTGCTGGAACAAAGGGAGCTAATTTAGACCAAGCTTTACTAGTAATATTCTAATTGGTAGGACCTTCCGTTCGCTAATGAAGACAGATATAGTTGGTAACTCTGTTCTACTGTTTGATTCCAGAACAGAGAATTGAATGGCTAAGTAAAAATAATGATGCCCCCACACCCTGCCACGGGCAAAAGGACATCTTGATGGTTGTGTTGTTCTTCTATCAGTCAGAGGCAGAGCACACGGCAATCCTTTGTTCATCATAGCTTGATCCTTGGCTGAGTGGCCAAAGCTGTCTTATGCTTAGGACTCTCATAAAAATCAAATCAAATCCAGGCAGTGCAGCATGGGAAGAGGAAGACAGACAGACAGACCTGTAGGCCACCATGCTACCCACAGACCTGCCCTCTAGTGTGTGGCACAGGCAGGCCTCAGACACCCTCATGTTGCTATGCCATGCAGCACGGATGGAGGATCTCACCCACAGGCTTGTCACTTGCCCAGCCTATAGCAGGAGCCACTACAATGTACGAGTGTCTTGTGGACAGACAAGAGGGAAAGAGAAATGGAGCAGCTTGAGCACTATGAAGAAGGATGGAATTGGAATCTTGACGATAAAGGAGTTGCCTGTTGTGAGTGGTCGGCCCTGCCACCTTGGACAATGGTGAAGTCCCAACCTGAGCTGCCACTGAGGGCCATGTCTGGGTCTGTGGCTATGTAGTGGCAGGGGTCAGTGTTGATGTCGATGGCTCATATTACCACTAGAGACCACGTGTACTCCCTAGTCAGGGCAGCCACCAGAGCAATAGGTGCCTCAACCCCTCACTGGACATGGTGCTTTGGAGAGCTGGCCTCATCTCTTGCCACTGGCAGCACTACAGAGAGTGAGCCCTGCAACTTGACAGGGAAGCACAGTGGAGCTGGCCCTTAAGTGGTGGTTATGGGTAAGCAGGCCCCAAGGGTATGACTGTGGGAGAGACAACCCTGCCACTTATCTGCCATGGGGTAGCACTAGCCCAGAGGTGATGCCTCCTACCCTGCCACCTCCTGTCTTGAGTTGGAGAGAGCTATCCTGCCCCTCACCAGCTACAGCACAAAGAAGAGTGAGCCTTGGACCTCACCTGAACAGCACAGCAAGCTGACCTTGATGGTGGGGGCACAGGTCAGACATCTCTGAGGGTGGGAGCATGGGAGAGCTAATTCTACTGTCCATCTGACTTGAGGTAGTATGGGTACAGAGATGGCGCCCTTCCCCTCTCCCCGCCTCACAGAGGCAGTCGCCAGGAGAGTTGGCCCCAGAGCCATGAGAACAGGAGAGCTAGCCCTGCCCTCTCATTGGCAGTAGCACTCTGTAGAGAGGGCCCTACACCTCACCTGAGCAACACAGTGGAGCTGGCCCTGATGTTGAAGGCACAAGTAAGCCCATGAGATTGGGAAAGCTGGCCTAGCCCCTCACAGTCTGCAACAATTGAGAGAGTGTCCTCTGCCTCGACCCCCTTGCTTTGACTATGAAGAACAATGGAACTGGCTCTGGGGTTGTGGGTAGGGTGAGCCAACTCCAAAAGAATGAGAGAGAAGCAAAAGAGTTGACCTTGCCTCCTGCAAATGGTAGCAATGGGTGGCCTAGCCATAACTGTGCTGCAGAATTCACCAGCTTGGCTGCTACACAGACCCTGATCCAAGGCCTGTATTGGCCAACTCCAAAATCTACATCATCTTTCAACAATTGGGATGCATGAAGGGGCCAGTCCTGCTGATCCCGGACTGCAGGATCTCCATGCCAAAGGGCAGCGTCAGAATGACCCAGAGGCATCCCAGTGAAGATACAATAACATTGATGGAGTCACAGAAGACAGAGATCTCAGTCCAGACTGATAACTCATAGCAATGAACAATTTGTAAGTGAAGATGTGTAGACAGAGAGATATACTATGGGATACACAGTGACATACTATAGCTTCCATGATGAGATGTTTTCTATGTTTTGTTTGTTTGGTGGTGGTAGTGGTACTGGTGGTGGTGATGGTGGTGGTGGTGATGGTGGTGATG
>NW_022196891.1:61070902-61108831 GCF_008632895.1 Mastomys coucha
TGGTGGTGGTACTGGTGGTGGTGGTGGTGGTGATGGTGGTGGTGATGATGGTGGTGTGTGTGTCTGTGTGTCTGTATGTTTTATTTGGGGGGTTGCAAGGGTAAAGGGAGGATATGAGGGGACAAGGAGATGAGCAGGACTGGGGTATATGATGTGAAACTCAGAAGGAATCAATAAAAAGTTAAAAAACAATAATTATGGGGAAGAGTAAAGTCAATCTTCCTCATGTTTATTCAACTGATGATAGAATTTTTCCCAAGACTGAATCACTAAATAAATATGGTGTGATAATTTGTCTAATATGATTTTAACTTTAGTTTTCAACTGTTCTCCTGTTTTCAATTTTTTGTTCCCTCCATTGTCCCATGTTCTCACCTCCATCTCTTTCTCAGCAGTGTTTTAGGCTCAGAAACCATGAGAGAACAAGCTCTTAATTTGTGCAACAGACAGGGAAAAAACCTGGGATATGAAGAAAACATAAAACCCTATTCTTTACATTCTGTGTCTGGAGAAAGACCTATTTGAAATTCCTAGTGCTTAAACACCTAGGTGGCTGCTCAGATGCTTGGGCTCCATCAAAGACCCTATTATGTATTTTGGTAAAGTTTGTGAATGTAAGGTATTTTAACTCCAGAGTTGCTATGACCACCCTTTCCTTTCTGATCCCCCTCCTATAGAATTCTTTCCTATGATTGGTATGTAAAGAAGAAGCATTAAGTGTATTATATCAAGAAGAAATTAAAAGGAGAATTTGGCTTGGATTCATTATGGTCAGATGTGTGTGCATGAAGTTATTGGCATCCTCATTTGCATAGAAATAACATTCGGGAAACCTACTCCAATCTATGTTCTCTTCTAGGCTCATTACAGAGAAGTCTAGCATCACATGACTCTGGTACTTGTGACATACCCATAGGAATGGTGAAGAAAGAAGCATGAAATGTACAAAACCAAATATCAGTCAGAAGAAAATTTTTCCAATCATCAATATATAAATTTTTTATATCTAATCTATGATCTACTTTTCATACATGTCTGCTTAAGACATCTGTCCTTACCTGATCAGAATTAAATGTAGCAGGTTGAATTATAAACAAAGTGTATATTATTTTTTTCCTGGTTGATGGTAATCAATATAGACTACAAGAATTGTCTGAACTCCTATATTTGTGTAGTAGGGACCAGAAGCAACATTAAACCCAGCATGGTATAGTTGTGTCTAAAGCTACCATTCTCACTCCAAACTAACAGTGATGAAAAACAATTTGAGATCAACTCTGAGAAAGAAAAGACTGAAGCATCTTCAATTCTTTGGAGGAAAAACCTCATAAAACATTTTTAATATGGAAAGCCATCAAAGGGTGTTATGATTTCATACTTGACAGGTTGTAGATCCATCATGAAAATAAATCTCTGGGTATGTTTGTGAGGAATTTTCTAGACTAGGAACACCCATCTTACCATCCAGTCCAAATGAGAAGGAAAGGGGTTACCTATGTACTAGCATCCTTCACTCTCTGCAGACACAGCGTCAGCAGCTGCCTCAAGGCCTTGCCTCCATCACTTCTGTACAGCTTTCAAAAACGTGAACCTAAATAAGCCTTTTCCCTGTAATATTTTATCACAGGAACAAGAAAAATGACTGATACAAGGAGCACACAGTCAATGATATTGAGAAAAGCATAGTGGTGTATAGGGCACAATTACATGATTTTTTTTTCTTAGTATTGGTCAGATGTTTTTTAATTGTTATTTGGAGGGTTTCTTTTCTCCTAAATCTAACTCTAAATTCTCAAGGTGGCTTTCTTGATTCCTGAAATTATACAGGCTTCAATTAGTCACTTGACTATTCTCTACCTCCTAAGCCAACGCCTGACTGAAAGACAACAATGATTCATCCATTCATTTCTCTCCTCCCTATTGTGACCATTGCTTCCTAGGTAGGCAAACACAAAATGGTCTCCAGGGTGTGTAAAAAATATGAACAGACATTACTTTTTCTCTGACAGAGTTGAATAAGGCCTTGCTCTCTGGGTTTCCAGATGTACTTAAGATGAAATAATAATGTTGAACCAGTCTCCCTGCTTTAAATTAAGCACGCCAGGAAGAGACATTAAACCTTCAGACCACCAGAGTGTATCAATGCTTTAGTACACAGACCATAACCCTCTCTTGGTTAGTAAGAGAATAAAGAAAAGGTAAGTTCAGCAAATGGGCCTGTTTTATGACCCATTTAAATAATCTGAAAAGGAAATTAATACTTTTATTACGTTTCATAAGAGGAAAACGTCCTTAAAATTCTGCAAGAGTTCTTTATGTTATAGTGCAGAGAGGACTGCCCTGTCTAAAATACAGATCCAGAGGAATAACGGGTGATGAATGCAAAGAGCCAGGGCCACACAAGCAAACTGGAAAAAAAAGGGGGGGGGCTGGAAACTAATTCCAGGATGAAGAAAGTTGCTCGTAATGGAGCCAAGGAAATAAAGTCAATTAGAAACCAGACTGATTAGAAAAAAATGTCTGTGTCTTTTTGAATGATGTGAATATTTGATGGGCCTATTACAAAGGTAGAAAGAGGGTCTGGAGGAATTTGGAAGGAATTTGTGACCCCAACCCCATGTCAGGAACATTAGTGAGAACACCGTCAATCACCTTACAGTGTTCTGAACTTTTAAGTGCTCCCTCAAACCTAAGAAATGAAGGCTAAATTATCTTCATTTGCCAGAAAACGGAAAGAAAGTTTTCCTATCATTTTCCCTCTCTTCTACAGCAACTGCTTGTGCAGGCTCTTCTGGAAGTTCACAAAACACACTCCAGTTCCAGCACTCTGGGCTTGATTGCTCTTTCCGTCTGGTGTGCTCTTCCTGTAGGGCTCCACCCAGCCTATTTCTCCCTCTGTTTAGATCCTGTCCAGGGTCCCTTTCTTCCAAGGCTTTGCACTCTGTTTCATCCATAACTTTATTGTTGCTGTGACAGACTGCCAACTTGACAGGGAGAGAGACTGACTGTGGCTCCCAGCTTCAGGGGCTTTATTCCATCAAGGCCACCTCTAATGTTCATGGTCTCGTGATTCCAAGAACATGGGCAAAGGCTACCCACCTCGTGTGGTCAGAAATGGTCCTGGGACAAAGCAGTGTCTGAGGACATGTCCCTGATAATGTCCTTCTTCCAGATAGGCCTCACCTCTTAAAGTTTCCAAAACCTCCTTTAAAAAAAAAGCCAGGCCAGCTGGAAATCAAGATCACAATAAATGAGCATTTTGAGAGACAAGCTATAGCAATCCCTAAGTCCATGTCCTCTTTCCCTGTTTTACTTTCATAATACACAAATTCTTATTTCCACTCAAGTGTTGCACCACAGCAGCAGGGGTCCTCTGCTGCCTACCACTGGGTCCTCAGGGACCAATACTAGAAAGCAGCTAGCAATCATCCTCTACTAAGTGATCGGATACACAGATGAGCACAGATTTGCCTATGAGAAGCCCTTCATTCATTCAATCACCAGTCATGCCTCTTGCATTGGAAGCCAGATTTGTCCCTTCATGGAATTTGAAGCTCTTTGCTTTGTGAAGATTGCTGGCAGGAAAGAGGACTTCTTGCAAAGACAATTCTTGAGAAGAAAAGGAAGAAGAAGGAGAAAAAGAAGGAGGAGGAGGAGGAGGAGGAGGAGGAGGAGGAGGAGGAGGAGGAGGAGGAGGAGAAGGAGAAGGAGAAGGAGAAGAAGAAGAAGAAGAAGAAGAAGAAGAAGAAGAAGAAGAAGAACAAGAACAAGAACAAGAACAAGAACAAGAACAAGAACAAGAAGAACAAGAACAAGAAGAAGAACAAGATGAAGAACAAGAACAAGAACAAGAACAACAAGAACAAGAGGAAGAAGAAGAAGAAGGAGAAGAAGAACTTGAATGGTTTCTAAAATTCCTTTCACCATGAACTTTTCAAAATAGAAATTATATGCACCTCAAGGCCTACAGACTCTGCTTATTGAACCAGCTACCTTGCCATGTATTTATATGTACCCTAGCACATGGCTCTGCAAAGAGGCCTCTTCCCACCAGTTTCCACCAGCTGTTATTGAGTTGGAATTGGCTCCGCTGCTAGCCTCAGGCTAATAATCATGACTCGTCCTAAAAGGCACCTAGACAATAAGCAGCCTGGCACCTTTTCCCTCTTCTAGTCTCCTGCCAGAGATTTCCATGAGCCCAACACAACCAGAGTCAGGCAGCAAAAGATCCTTTTGCTGCAGTCTATTTTTTAGCATTTTAGAAGAATTTATCTGGAGGATTAGTTTACATTAGTTTAGGTGATTTCTTTTTCTTTTTTTCCTTTTGTTAATATAGACAAAATGCAGAGCTCAAGAGGAATTGTAGAGGTGGGGGAAGCATTCTTTCCTTCCCTGTATGTTACTGGATCAAACTTTCTGTCAATAGGATCTTGTTTGGAATGCTGGCTCCTCCACTGGAGAGGATTGGCATGGTTGTCAAGCAACCAAACATATATGTCTTCCTGTGGAATAAGGAAGATCAGTGATGGTGCCAGGAAGTAAGTAAAGTCATGCATGACATGATTTCTGTCATAACCCCTCAGATCTTCACTAAGACCTCCAAACTAATAACATTTGAGGAAGGCAGAACTTATGCCTACACATACTAGAAGATATATGTTAGACAAACCAGAGGAACCTATGGGAAAGAAGGCCTTTGAGAATTCAGAGAAACTCCAGAGACAGCTGCATGGGGATCACATTTGAATTTAGAGCAAATTGGTTTAAAACTGCCTAGGAGAGTAGGAACCCAACTGACACCTGGAATGTACTTATGCATTTATAAAGATCTTTATGCTTGAAAAACTTCCACCCCATTTTTGTATAATCTTTATATTTAAGAAATTTAGGTTGAAATTTAAATTCCTACTGCTGCAATTTAAGCTCAGCCTAGTAGTTGAAGTAATGACCATAATAGTTCCCAGGTATGGACAATGGAGTCAGATTGTCTGAGTTTGAATCTCAGCTACTCTATGGACAAGCTTAGCATGTTACTCACTCTCAGAATTACAGCTTCTTTGCTAATAAAGTGGGACTAAGGTGACTGAGGGCTATTGTGAGCATCAGATGAATTGGCAAATACAAAAAGAGTGAGGAGGCCCTAGCATTCTGTAAATGCTCAATGATTGCATTTAGCAGTACACAGGAAGTGCGTGTTCACAGCACCCTCGGAATTAGCTGTATCACAAAATAAAATCAACAAGATAGCCAGCATTCCAACAGGCCACAAGAGTGAACTCAGTGCGTAACTACAAACAAAGGAGACATGAAGTGATGAGGGGACAGGTTAGGGGTGTCTGAAAGGAGTAAGAAAGGAGAGTTGGGTTTCCTCATGGAAGTAGGAAGGGAAGTTTGGGGGTACATATAAGCAAGATGTATTGTTTACATGTATAAAGTTGTCAAATAATACTTAAAAGATTTAATAAGAACAGGAGGAGGAAGAAGAGGAGGAGGAGGGAGAGGAAGAGGAGAAGGAAAAGGAGGAGGAGGAGGAGGAGGAGGAGGAGGAGGAGGAGAAGAAGAAGAAGAAGAAGAAGAAGAAGAAGAAGAAGAAGAAGAAGAAGAAGAAGAAGAAGAAGAAGAAGAAGAAGAAAGAAGACCTAACTGTGCTGATCTCCACTTTGTATACTTTGTATATAAAGAAGTTAGAATGAAGATAATCCACAAAACACACTAATAGCTAGCATCCAGTTTATTTTCCAAATAAAATTATAAATGTATTCTAAAAAAAGGAATCTTACTTTTCTGGCACACAATTTCCTGTAGAAACACAGACTTTCTGAACCAATTGCTTTTCCTGTTTGGAAGATGAGTCTCTATTGAGGTTGGTATTTAATTCCAGCATAATAGTTTTATTTAAGTTAGTGATCATTGGGACAAAATTCTTTGTTGAGTATTCAGTGTGTGTGGTGTGTGTGTGTGTGTGTGTGCGCCTGTGTGTCTATGTGTGTCTATGTGTGTGTGGGTATGTGTGTATATGTGTCTATGTGTGTGTGTGTGTGTATGTGTATGTGTATATATGTGTTTGTATGTATGTGTATGTGTGTTTATGTGTTTGTGTGTATATGTATGTGTGTGCATATGTGTATATGTATATGTGTGTATATGTATGTTATATAAGTGTCTATGTGTGTGATTATATGTATATAGGTGTGTATATGTATGTGTATGCATGTATATGTGTGTTTATGTATACTGTGTGTTTATGTTTTTATGTGTATATATGTCTTATGTGTATGTATATGTATGTATATGTGTGTTATGTATGTGTTTATGTATGTGTGTGTCTCTCATTTCCCACTTACTACTGACTCCTGCTGAGTTTTCAAGTAATTCTTTGCTTTTGCTACCAAGTAGTTCTAATTCTTCATTTCTCTTCATTCAACGGTGCCACTGGAACTGTATTCATGCCAGAGTAGTGTCTTTCTTCTGAGTCTTCGTGTATTCTCTTGCCAGCTTCTAAGTGAATCTGTCCATTTTCACTTAGTAAGTCCATCTCATGTTGGTAAGAAGTATGTATGCAAGACAGTCTAGAGCAAAGAGAACTGCAAGATCAGATACACCATCTCTCAGTAGTAGTTAATGAAAATTATCTCCTTCAGCATTATGCTTATTCCACATTAAACTACTGTGGAGCCTTGTTCGCTACAGCTCACAGGCAAGTAGCATGCTTTAAACTCCTGATTGATTACTTGAAATATGATAACAAAGTACATTTAAAATGTCATCAACATGTGCATATACACCCCCACACATGGTAACTGTAGGAAGTAATGGCTATGGTTATTTGATTGTGGTAATCACTGCACAATGTGTATGTAAATGTAGATGTGTGTGTGTGTGTGTGTGTGTGTGTGTGTGTGAAAAGCTCATCCTGTTCACATTGAAAATAAACAAATTTTACTTGTGAATTAACTCTTTGAAACAAGCTTGACCTAAGCTACAAGGTACAGAAGTACTTTTACTTAGTTTTCCATGTGAAATCATAAAAGCTCATTTGCTGATGTTAGTAGATAGTTGGATGATGGAGGGACACTAGGTCACATTCAACATGGTGAACACACTGTTTTCCTCAGGTGCTCTCCATCTTGACTTCTGTAACAGCGTGCTTTCTGTGTTTCCAAACCATCTTTTGGAATTCTTCCTCCCCTTTTCTTCTTCTCCCCCTTCTCTTCCTCCTCTTACCCCTCCGCATCCTCCTTTACATCCTCCATCTTTCTCAACATGAATATCATCTAAAGTTTATCCTTTTTTCACTAAGTGTACCAAATGGTCACAGAGGCAAGGTATCAGAGCCAAGTGGTACGATGCTTGTCCTCAAGTGGCTTTATAGGCTGATACACAGTAAGGACATGAACTCATATGTTCCCTGTGACTCTGAAGTTACAATGTATCCCTT
Source organism: Mastomys coucha (assembly GCF_008632895.1). NCBI lineage: Eukaryota > Metazoa > Chordata > Mammalia > Rodentia > Muridae > Mastomys > Mastomys coucha. Next base: position 61,078,341 of record NW_022196891.1, read on the forward strand.
TCTCACCATTGGCTACTGCTATGTAGCTGTGGTTATGAGAGTCACAGCACTATTTTTATTTCCCTGTAACCCCCCAGGGTGGCCTCACAGAATCACAGATTCTCAGAGACAGTCCTCTTCAGCAAATAAATGGACTGGAGAAATGAGGCTCCTTGCCATGTGTTCACATGACTGTGTCAAAGTTGACTCAGAACCAACCTCCAGACACCTACTGCTCTGCCTGTCAGACCATGTAGTCATTCTTAGTGGATTGGTTTTGTTTTTTTTTTCCACATTGGTCCTTCAGTATCTCTACACTCTGTAATGGTTTGGCATTTCCTCCCATTCTGTAGAGGATGGTAGCATGACCTGGAGATCTGAAGACAAGAATCCATACCTCTCTTGATGAACAACTTCTTCAGGCCCCATGTCAGTTTGTAGAAGATTAGCTCTGAGAGCCACTGACCCCGGGCTAGAGCAGTGGGGCTGAGTCCATTAAAAGTCATACATATCATGTGGGAGCTGCAGTAACTGAAATCATTCCTGAGGTCACATGCTGTGTTAACCCCCAGCCTTCTCATCCCAGTGATGATGGCTTGTATACACAAGCACAGAGTTAATGAGTCCTCAGCTCCAGAGAGAAGTCTACCTGGAAAAATACATAAGTGATCACTCCCTAAGCCTGATGCAGAGGAATAGAAGGAGGAGCAAATAGTGACAGAAACCTGATAATATTTGTCTTCCTCTCAGTACAGACAACTCCCAGATGTCCTGTGGACAAGTAGAAACCAGGGATGAAGTAATTGGAAAGGGGAGGGGCAAGGAAAGAGAGTAGAAAGGAGGAAGGGAGAGATTGAGATAGGGAAGGGGAGGAGGGAGAGAGGGAAGTAGTAGGGTGGGAGAGGAGAAGAGAAGGAAATGGAAAATAAGGAAGGAGGGAGAAAGGAAGATGCAGAGAGGGGATGGAGAGAGAGAGAGAACTCTTTCACCAAACTGATGCCTGTCAGATAAAAGAGATTGGAGCCATAAATTCCTCCCAGCATTTCTAATGGGATTTTAATACAACATTTGACCATCATCTTTTTTTATTCTTTTGATGACATACATGCCCAAAGTATAGCCGTGGAGCCTCTGAACTCTGTATTTTTCTGTAATACACAAAGAAAACAGCCGTCACATCCATTTTAAGGGAATTTTAAATCCATTACAGTGAAGCCTACAGGCTCAGAATTGAAGGGAGCAGTGTGAGTTCTATCTGTACATCGTCTGTGACAGGGCCTGAATTCCAGCCAAGGCAGATTTTTTTTAAAAAAAATAAATAAATAATAAAATAAAATAGGTTTTTTTTTTAAAGAACATTATATTTTTAAACTGGAAATAATTGTATTTTGTATCTTACATGGCATCTGAAAGTGATTTAGTTGAACAATGTGGTTTCTGATTGGTATTTGAATTGGTTCCAGAACATTTTTCGTAATAACCACCATAAAGATCCCAATTATCTGATCCTCTTTCCCCTGCGTCACATGGTTTCAGAGGAGGTTTCCAGAGAAAGAGGGAGACCTGCAGAGGCTGACAGCCACCTCTCATCTAGAGCTAAAGTGTTGCCTGCTGGCTAGGATCCTTGTTATTCTGAGTTGGCCAGGATGCATTTACAGCCCCATAAAGGAGGCCTTGGCATTACCAGAATAATTACTTACTAAAACCAGCCTATAAAACCAAAGGGTTGCCTGAGCTAAAAGGCAAACAGGGGAATTTTTTTTCTCTCTTTTAAGGCTAACATGTAAAACTAGTAAAGCATATTTAGGTTTCAATTAAATCAGCCCTGGGTGCAAAAGGAATGACCAATGGACCAGGTGCACAGCAAGATCAATTCCCTGGGGCTAGAGAGAAGCTAAAGAAAGTGGCCTTGTTAAATAGGAAAGAGCCCTCATCTACTAAGGTGTGCAGCCCTGCTGGTGTGTTGAGTAAGGGCTAACCCTGGAATCAGCAGCTAGGTACGATACTGGTGTGCTAACAGAAAGGTGGGGCCCATGATGGCGAACCCAACTCTCTATAGAGTGGACAGTGGAATGCTTCCTCCGCAAGAGCACTGAAATAAGCAGGGAAGATAATCTCTGAGGAAGGTTGAAAACAATACCTGGAATGCAGCAGGGTCTACAGTAAATAGTAGATCTTGCTAATGATTAAGGGTATCCAAGAAATGGTTACCACTACATGTCATGGATTATTCTATTACACAAACAGTAGCTTTCATCAACACATATTGACAATGATAACACTGCTCATTTTTTTTATATTTTTCTCTTAGAATCTACTCACTTATTTCATCTCTGACTATCTATAACATGAAATCTGTCTTGTTTATCAATGGATAACCACACATACTTATTTTGCTGCAAGAAGATCTAAAATATATTCATTGCAGTTTTAAAATATGCAAGGTATTGTTAATCTTAATCACCATATTGTACAATAGATCACTAAAATTTATTTCCCTCAAGTTTTGAACCTTTCACTGGCATCTTCCCTTTCTCTATCACCTAACTCCACCCCAGCCTGCAGGCGTCACTTTTCCACAGTCTAATCTTGTGGATTTGTGATTCTCTGTGGTAACAGAGGAAACTAGAAGACACTGGGCTAAGTGCAATAACCCAAACACAGAAAATGAAATGAATGGTCTTACTAAGGGGGGGGGGGGACCTCAAACATCAACGCATACTGCTAATCACCTCAAACAGTTTATCTTCTTCAATACTTTCAATGTCTTCTCTAAAATGTGGAATCTGGACAGTGGCAAATTTAGAAATAGAATTGCCAGGTAAAATCAGTTATAAAACACAGACCACCCAGTCAAAGTTGGATTTCAGATAGACAGTTTATGGTATAATTATGACCCCCCACACACACTTCCCTATCCCCGAGGGTTGTGTGTTAAAGACTTGGTCTCCAGATAATGGCAGTTTGGGAAAGCAGATCAAGGGGTCCTGATCTCTTTAATGGATATTGATATATTCATAACTTATTGGGCTGTGGAAGGTAGTGGGAACTTGCAAAAGGCAGGGCACAACTGGAGGCAATGAGTCTCAGAGCATATCTTTAAAGGGTATATTCTGTCCCCAGTCCCTCAGCTATAGAATAACATAGTAGAAAATTGCAAAGTCCTGTGCAGAAGAGAATTGGATGCGGAGAGTACCCCTGTTTTATAGACATTTGCTCTCATGAGAACTCACTACATAAGACCAATCTTAATTCCTGCTGATGACAGTAGCCACAAATACTAATACTTACCCTGATGCCCCACCCACTTAGAGTTTGAGCACCTCGGCATCCTATATTAAGGTCCAAGCTCCAAGAGCATGAACTTTTGAAAGAGACACTTCCACCGGATCTACCTCTAGCAGGTGGTGATAGAGGCTCTTGGGGAATCCTCTAGAAGAGATTCATCTTGATAGTGCTCTGTCATCACATATGTTTCAAAAATATCATAGGCATTGCCGTACTAGGTACCTGGTAGCAAATGAGTAACATACACTACAGCTACACATGCCCCCGGGCCTTAAAATGACACAGAATCACTTTAATTCACATTCTATTAACTGAACCCAGTCACGTGGGCAACCTGAATAGTAAAAGATTCTAAGAAATGAAAACCATCTGTATCCTATGGGCAAGAGGAATGGGTATCAGCAGACACCTTACAGTCACTACCAGAAGCAGGTAGAACCATGTGGTACAGGTCTTATAACACTGGCTGAGTAACTGTGGGATCGTCTCCAGAATCATCCCTAAGTTCTTTGAATTTGCTAAGTTATTTACAAGGCTTGTAAGGCCCATACATTAAGTCTCTTTTGTGTGAATTAGTTAATAACAGTCAATGTAGACATCAAAAATAAAAATCAGGCATGTAAAATCAAGTTAAAAATTAAAAGAACCCACTGAAAAGTGCATACAACAGGAAACAAAAACAAATAGGTTTGTGCTACTTTTTAAAATCATTTTCTCCTGTATAAAATGAGACCAAAAATACCCATGCATCCTGCCTCTCAGATTTCACTGTTGTGTGAAGCAAATGACATAGGAATAACATACACGGAGGTGCACCGTGGCTCATGTTAACAGGACTCCCTGGTGTTTGAAGTTTCTATAATTGCTTGCTGTAGCTTCTTAAGGAGACGTTCATCAAAGTATTTGCACATAAAATAAAGAACTGCATGTTCAAAAGCTTGCTCACTCTTGTTTTTTATTGCTACCAAATATAACAGCAAGTGAGTTATTTGCCTCGTGTAAAGGGCTAAACAAACACAATGTATATAAGCTTATTATCCAGTGTACAGTTTAATTAGAAAGCTGAGAGTTTGCTGTTGGTTTTTACTGGTGTAAAAGAAGGAGACTACTCAATTCCCTGGCTGAACATGATCTTTCTAATGGCTACTGAACTTTTATTTTGTCATTAGTTAACTAACACGTGAAAAAAAAAAAAAACCAGTAGTGAGTGGCACTTAGGCACTGTTTGATGTAGCACGTATTTGTGTATACGTGCATATGCACATATGTACCTTCATCACAGTCTTATCAGGAGGATCCTGATACCATATACATTTCATGGCCAAGGAAACAGAAGCACTGAAAAGCTTAAGATACTTGCCCAGAGTCACAGATAGCTCTGCCAGAATGCAGGCTCAGGTACTCTGACTAGGGTCAGCGCTCTCTTGCCCCACTCTGTTCCTCTTTGCTATCTGCTAATAATGCAAGGTGCTCTGCTCCTAACAACACAATTACAACTGCAGTCATCACATCACTTTCTCTAGAATGTTCATTGAAAGTTTTATGACTAATTGCTGCAAAAATTACTACTTGTTTGCCCTATGGATGCTCTAGGAATAACCCTGGATGGGTAGAAGAAGGTGAAGACTGAATAGCAAACTGTGCAGGCAGACAGAGCCTTGCCTAAAAGAGGCACTGCCACATAGCTGTCTTATCCGGATGATAAGTTAGAGTTCACCAGTGTGCAAGAGGAGGAAGTAAAAAGAGACTCCTTCCTCTGCATTCCTTTTCCACTTCCTCATCCCATTAAACAGAAAATAAGGCTTGAATGGAACTGAAGCATAGAAGTTGAGTAGATTCTTGTTGAACTAAGTAGATTCTCAACCCTCCTAATGCTGTGACCCTTTAATACAGTTCCTCATGCTGTGGTGACCCCCAACCATAAAATTATTTCATTGCACCTTCATAACTGTAAGTTTTCTACTGTTGTAAAACGTAATGTAAATGTCTACATTTTCTGAGGATCTTAGGCAATCCCTGGGAAAGTAATTTGACTCCTAAAGGGGTCCCGACCCATCGGTTGAGAACCACTGAACTGTGATTTCCAAGTAGGACAAAGGAACCCAGGAAGAGGGTAGTGATAATACAAGGAGCTGTGACTGGGGAACTTCAGTTCCTCATCCTTGGCTGAGGTGTTATAGAATTACAGACACCTCTACTTTCCTGCCTTTGCAGAAAAAGAAGCAAATGAAGCCCATTGGGGTTTGGGGGGAGGGAGGGTTAAGGGCTGATTAATAGAATCTCCATGTACAGAAAGAATTTTATACCATGCAAAAAGGGACAAGCAAAAAGAAATGAGAACAAAACAAAACCAAAAAAGAAGTACCCCCCTCCCGCCAAGTCTTTTCACCATAAGGTATAAAGGAGGGATGAAAACTGACTTATGCCCAGGATGGTGTAATCTTTGGGTGCAAAACCACTAACCAAGTAAGGAAAAATTAACTCTACTCTTTTACCGTTGGGTTTAACTTTGGGTCATTTAAAGGCTATTCTGTGCAGCCCAAAATCCAGGGCAGCTTTTAGATTTTTAAAAAATGTTGTTTGTTTGTTTACTATGAATGGATTTTTGGCTGCATGGACATCTGTTTACTACATGTATGCTTGGTACTTTTGGAAGCTAGAAGAGGGCATAGGATTCCCTGAGATTGGAATCACAAAGGGTTGTAAGACATCATGTGGTGCTGGAAATCAAACCTGGGTCATCTGGAAGAGTAGCCAGTGCCTTAACCATTGAGCACATCTCTCCAGCTCCAAAGAGGTATTTAAGTCCAGAGATGACTAATATCATTGCTGCGAGTTTACATTTTTTAAAATAATAATTTTATTAATTCTGTGAGAATTTCATACAATATATCTTAATCATATTTCTCCACAACTCCCAGATCTATCCAACCTCCCTACACACCCATAATCCTGTTTTATTTTCAAACTCAATGTCCACTAGTACGTTTTCTTTTATTTGCAAAATTATAACATAATTCCTCTTCCTTCTCTTCTTCCCTCCAATTATTGATACATGAATATACATATGCATATGTACATACATATGCATACATATATATACACATATATACTGTTCAGTCTATATAATGTTACTTGTATGTATGCATTTTCAGTGCTGGCCCTTTGGCATTGGATAGCCAATTGGTGTTCTCTTTTCCTCGTAAGACTATTTCTCATTCTTAGCATCCTTAGTTACTTGTAGTTCTTTGTGTAGGGTTGAGGCCTCCTGAGCTTTCATCCATCCACTTTGATATGTATATTGGTGTCATCTTTGTTCAGGTAGTCATGTTGATGAGTTCCTGACATTAACAGAAGATAGTCTCACAGCACATTCCCTGATCCTCTTACCTCTTACTATCTTTCCAGCCTCTCAGTCACAGTGGTCCCTGAGCCTTAAGTGCAGGGATATTTTTAAAGATGTACCCATTGGGAGTGAGCTCCACAACTCTGCACTTTGATTAGCTATGGTTTTCTGCAAAGGTTTCCCTCTGTTGCAAAGTGACCAGATTTCTTGATGAGACTATAGTTGGTGAGGACTACCCTTATTGTAGATGTATGGATATATGTTTAAATTGTTGTTAGGGATCATACCAGTTTAATAAAATGGCTGTTGGGTTGTCCTCTAAGATCTATGAGTTAACTAGCACTGAATAGTTGGCTAGATTTTTAATATTCAGCATGAATTCCCTCTTGATAACTGGATATAAGTCCAGTTAGAGAGCTGTTGGCTACCATGAAGTTACGCACACCACTTTTATACTCTTAGGCTTATATGTGCCATGCTGGTCATTGCTGTGGTTCCCAGACAACATAGCTGACTAGTCCATTAACTAGTGAGAACATGTGAATGTCTCCAAAAGCAGACTTCATGTGTGTCTGGAGAATCAGATCATCAGCTGGACTAGATCTCTCCCAAAATAATAAAACCCACTTTGAAAGAAAAGTGTCTTCATAGCTTGAGGGGAATTTTTATTTATTGTTCTTATTTCTTGGATTTGTAAGACCCTGTCAAGCCTTAGCTTACTGGAGACCTCCTGAGTGAATCACATGGAGTCTAATCAATGCATGAGAATTTTTATTCCAGTGCACTGAGGCCATCCCAGACCCTAAGGAAAGGAGGCAACCCCACACAACTTGTTCAGTGAGCTTTTATACAATTTTCAGGGCAGCAGCCATTAGACATGTGTGACTTTTTAAACTGATTGGTCTTTAGGGAATGAGGTGGCAAGGAGTTCCCTGGTCTGAAGGTGGGCAAAGGTCCACCCTGCAGAATGTGTCCCCACCTGCAGGTTGTTTCTCACCCTGTGATCTGGTGAATGTTAATTAGCCTTTTCTTTCCAGAGACTTCCACTACCTTCCTAAAGTTCCTAAGCTTATCTTATTAAGGAAATTCCTGGTCTCCAAGTGTTTTTCTGAGATGTCCCTGTTTACTTGGATATTACAGATTTACTAGTAAGTTTAATTCATCATAGCCAAGGTGGTGTCATTTACAGTAAAACTGTCAAAAGTGCTCAATCTGTAAATTTTCTCTACTTACCTTTCATAATAATTAGAATTCCATAGCTTGGCATTCCTGGTAGGTTTTGCATTATCCCAGACTTATCAATTAACTTCTTGTGACATCAGTAGCTCCATTTATAAAAACAGCACTCAACAAGATGTTCAGCAAAACAGATTTTCTACACCATGGAATGGCAGTCATTTTTTTATGAAAAGCCAGATAATAAACACTTTGAGCTTAATAAGCCATATATGTCTTTGTTTCAACCATGCATTCTAGTATTATGATATGAATAGAGCCACACAGAACATGTAAACACATGATTAGAGTTGTAACCCAACAAAACATTTTTATAAACTCAGACAGTGGGCCACATAGGCTATAGTTTACCAACCTTTGTTCCAAAGTGTAAGGTCAAGTTCTTCCACTTATAAAATGAGGCCTGTTGGAATCATCTGTTGAAAATATCTTCAAAAAGACAAAGTAAAGTGATCAGCTACCACCAGTCACTGTGTGGGGAGAGTCATAAAATTTAACTCTCATGCCGTAAATGAGAAGACCTAAAAAATATAAAAGCTAGCATTCATCAGTAGCCAGTCTTGATCCTCAGTAGGTAGGTGAGAAATTTTTGCTAAAAATCTACAAGAACTTTACAAATCCTGTGCATAAGATGTATTTAATATCTTTTATTAAAATTTCCCAATTTCTTGAAAATCTTTCCCTCTGCTCAAATGGAGGATCTGGAGGAGGAACAGGAAGGGGAGGAGCAGGAAGAGCAGGGGGAGCAGGGGGAGCAGGAGGAGGAGTTGCTAGGAGAGCAGAAGGAGCCGAAGGTTCAGGAGAATGGTTAGGACTCATGGGACCTTGAATTATGGGAAGGAAGAGGCAGAGTTCTCAGAAGCAATCTCGCCTTCCTCAGACTTAAAGAATCACCCCAGTCATCATGGGCATTGCTTGCCCAGCTGCCATCCACCAGCTGGTATATGTGATCAGTGTAACTTTCCATCTAGTTGAAATTAACTTGGCTTGGCAGGGCTCTGTAGTGACCCTTTGGCTGACTGCTTTGCCTGTTTCTACTGATGGCAGTGACTGTCATCAGGCACTCATTGAATTAGGCGATCTTGTTCACCTTCCTACAGAAACCTTTTATCTTCCAACAAAGTGACCCATCAAGTTTCCTAACCAGACTTTCGGCTCTTTCTGCAATCTGCATGAATGGAAACCAAGTATACAGATGCTGCCAGAGAAATCTTAAATGGCTCAGGAAAAGACACCTCACAGGTGCCTCTCCCCAAGGTCATTGATTTATCTGGTTGGTACAACTGCGACCTGACCTGAAATCTAGTGGCTTAAGGCAGCCTTATTTCCAATTACAAATGATGTCTTCTTGAGATGTATTGTTTATCTGATAGCAAATATGGGAAATGACCATCTGGTTTTTGTGAGATTGCCTCTACCTGCCTCTCTCCTGTATCCCTCATCTTTCTCCCCACAACTCCCCTCTTGGTTTTTCTCAACTCTGTCTATCTCTCAGGCTCTAGAGCTAAAAGAGGAGTCAGTGTCCCTTTTACCACTCCCAGCTCCTTCCTTGCCATCTTCTATGGTACTAGCCTGGGGAATCATGATTTTCCCTACATTAACTGCTCTCTGAGTCCCTTAAGCTTAGCTGTTCACATGCGAAAGTGAGACATGAAAGAACCAGCATAGAGGCTTCTCAACAATGCTTTGTTTTCTCAGAAGCGCAATATTTTGCTCCACATCTATTTCGTTTGTTAGATACTATTTTGTTTCTCTCTGAATTCCTTGTGAGATGAACCATTATTTTCTGCCAGGTTAATGTATGGGGGGGGGGACTGTGTTTGGAGATGTAAGACAAAAATATTATATTACAAATGATAAGCAGAGGAGTATATTCTTCCAAAACATATCTCTGTTCATTGAGTGGAAATTTGTTTTGTTATTCAATAATCCTTTCTAGCTGAATAAAATGAAAGTAAACTCAGGAAAGGATGGGGCAAAAGCAGGAATGGGTGAAGAGCTAGAAGAGGCAGGCCAAAGAGATGCCAAGTAGAGCATGAAATCCAGGATTCATTGTTGAAGAGAAGGAACTCCATAGTCAAGCACTGCACGCCTGTAGTCAGATATTAGAACGGGGGAGAAGCTGAAACACAAATCAGACACAATTCAGTAAACACTTCTGGACAGAATTATGAAATAATGAGCTTGTGCAGTGATTCTGGGTTTCCTAAAGATTGGGACTCAGAGTCATCAGCCTTCCTTAATGGTACCAACAGACACCAAACCCTCTTCAGGAACGGATCATTGATTGAGTTGCTTGTCCAGATGAACCTCTTTGGCTGAAGAGATGAGACAGAAGAATGCAACTAAATGCCTCAGGAAGAACTGAAAAACATACCTCTCAAGAAATTCACTTCTAAAACACTCAGAAACTAAATAGGAAGTTCGTATTTGATTAAAAGATGAGTAATGGCTTGCAATCAGAAATGTATGCCTATAATTTAAATGCCATCTTGCTACCTACAAAAAGGCATGGAAAATCCATAAGTAATTTGCTCTTAGCTTTGAAGAATTCTATATGGTTTTAGAAGCATATTTTGTTCCTAATTGTTTCATCCCATGGCTGACCTCAACAATTCTTGAACATTTACTGCCTGGAAAAGAGCTAGCAGAAGATGTTAGTACAACAATCTAATCTTGCATTAAAATACTCCTCAGAGAGAGGTACAAACCCTGCATTAATTAGCTACACACGGGAGTCACAAAACAATACCAGGCCCTTAGAGAATGTAGAATAACAATTAAAATTATTCCTATCCTTAAGGATATTAAGGTCTTATGGGAAGAAATTAAATATATAAAATCAACATAAATGCATACAGATGTGCAAAGCAATTGTATGTGTGTGAGAGAGAGACAGAGACAGAGAGTTAGTTAATTAGTTAGTTAATGAAGTCAAGAATTAGGCTGATTTTTGGGAGAATAGTTAGATAAACCTCAAAAAGATGGGTAAAGGAAATAAAGATTTAGGGTTTTAGGTCATGATTTATGTTCTTTTAGAGAAAAATCTTAGTTTTGTGATACTTAAATGCCTAATTCCACAGTATACTACGTCCAGTATCTAAGACATACCCACAAGCACCCAAACTAGCTGTAAAGTATGTATCACTATCTACTTTTCCAATAAAAGTATTACATTCAGTATTAGGGAGCATGCTAGACTGTGCTATGGTATAGGATTTTCCAAAAGGGGGAGAAGGTAACCAGAGGAAAATAAGAAATCATATCCTTTGTCCAAACGGGAAACCAAAAGATACATTCCATTAAAAAATAAAAATTATTAATATAGAAGATTCTAGAAAAAGCTTGGAAGGGCTCTGGAATTCTACAATCTGCTGTAATCATTTGCCTGGCCAAAAACCCCCCAGTAATTCTTTATAATATCTTGAAATAAAGGGAAAGAGAGATGTCCATGGGGACCCAAAACATTAAGTAATAATTTTTAAATCCATCCCCACCGTATTATTCATCTCTGCCAGGGTCAGATTTGGCCACTGCATGGCTGGAGGTCTGGGCATGCTGTTCCCTGTTTTATTTTTACAGTAGTTATGGAGCCCTTTATATTTTCAAGGGCCCTCCTGTCACTTATTACCTGCCAGTCCAGACCACCCACCCACATTCCCACACACAATATGTCCAGACACACCCACAAACACTCAGACTCTCAGTCTCATGGTGGCTTGGGATAAGTGAAAGGCGGTTTGCTCTGAATGATGCTTTACACACTTGGAATTCCCCTCAAATAAATCTGTTTTCCTCTCTGGGGACCAATCTAAGGGTATTACCACTAGGCAAACATTTATAGAGCACCTACTGGGTGTAAGGCACAGATCGATGTAGGGGCAAAAGGAAACTCACAGGGGGTGGGGGGGTGCGGGATAGGGAGGGGGCGGCACAGCAATCCAAGAGCAATCTGCTGAGAGAACTCCTTTGTTTCCTGGTAACCAGTTGTGTGAGTGTGTGTGTGTGCGTGTGTGTGTAAGACAGAGACAGAGACAGAGAGACAGACACAGAGACACAAAGACAGAGAGACAGATAGAAATAGACAGAGATAGAGATAAACAGGGCAGACAGACATGACTCACAGAGACAATATTACTGTTTTCTACTTTCTCAACCCTTCAGGAGAGTGATCACACAAATTCTAAAACAGTAAGAGGAAGGGAAACTCTTGTTCTGATTCAGAAAAACAGACTTGGATGAAACCTCATTTCTCCACATCCAACAGACCAGTGCCTGGTGCACAGAGGGGCCTGGCTGCTGGGGCGACTCTGGCTGTGGTGAGGTCTTCGGTCTTCCTCAGCCGTCGGGCCTCAAGCCCTTAGGATAATTTATGAGGTGTCAGGATATTCTGACCACAAGGTCGGAATAGAATGGTTTTTACACTTCAACTGCCATGAAAGAGAAACAATTTAATTCTGTTTTCCTACCGCACTGTCTGTTTTCACAATGAACGGGGGATTTGGGTCGCCTGGAGATTATTTGTCTAAGCGCAGACCAAGACAGCTGCTGAGATTTAAGATGTCTGATTCAGACTCCAGTTTCCTTCTGCTTCCTTCCCAGATAGGGAAAGGGGCATTTGCAGTTCTTACCATAGCAAAACTGGAATGAACCACATTTCACCCCAGGCAGTGCTGTGTACTAGGGCACAAGCCAGATTCCTAGCGTCTCTCCATCTTCCTTCAAGGTGAGCCCAGTACAGCAGTTCTCAAGCCGTGGGTTATGACCCCTGGTAGGGGAGAGGTGTCAAATGACCCTTTTACCGGGGTTACATTACAGTTCATAACTAACAAAATTACAATTATGAAGTAGCAACAAAAATAATTTTGTGGTCGGGGGATCAGCACAACATGAGGAATTGTAGTAAAGGGTCACTGCATTAGGAAGGTTGAGAAGCACTGGCCTAGTAAGATAGACGTGCAAATGACCCCCGCTCCTGAGCTCAAACAGGATAGTCCCTGCCAAGAGCAGGCACGAAGGCTAAAGTAATGTTTCCCTTGGCTTGGAATTATAGCCTCCTGGCTCCTCCTGAAGCTACAGAATAGAGACATTCCACTGAGTAGCCTGAAGCTTTGCCTGCCAGGAAAAGCACTAGAGAAGTCTCTGCATAGCAGTATCATCCATATCTCATTGGGCTGCTGAGAAGCCAGGCAAGGTCATTGTGCTTTCTCAGGACCCCATTAGCCTATTCCTGTGTCTGCACTGGGGAGGTCATCTGTGAGTCAGTACTTGACAATGACTTCATTAGAGAATGCTCACCCAGGAAGCTCACCAGGGAGAGAGTGGTCCCTGAATACTCGTACTTGAATACTCACTGGGACAATTTTTATGATCTATGGGAAACTTATCTTTTGGGATTTGACTACATGACTGGCATCAGAAAGATGAACCAGAATTCATTTCGTCCAACTTTTAAATGTAAAGCTACTTTAAAAGACTGTAAGCACATACACGGATAGGCATCAGCCTTTCAAGAGATAGGGGGTGTTCACATGGGCCATGACAATACTCCTAGGCTCTTTATCAGAGCATATGGTTCTTCATTAACATGGACCAAGGGCTTTTGCTATCCTGGGTTTCCTTGTCATGGCTCCCATGAACAAGCTAGGCCAGAGATAGTGAGGAAGAAGCAATGAACTTTCTGGACAGTAGCCTCCAATCAACCCACTCTTCCTTCTGGTGGGAAAACGAAGTAACTCAGTTGCAGGGAGTTCCCTGTGCTGGCTATTCTTAGTTGCCAGCTTGACTACATCTGGAAAATAGTCTGTGGAGAGCAAGGTAGAATGTAGTGAAATAATGGACAACCAGCATGTGAGATGAGCACAGTGAAATTAATGTCTAACCAGTGTATATAATTAAATAAGCTCAGTATAGAACAACAGAAGCTTACTGGAGGGGTTTTCCTTGGAAGGCCTTCAAATTTCAAATGGATTTTTGTAAAGGTCACTATAAATTTATTTTCATTCTTTGGACAATTTAAATTAAGAATGGGTGTTACTTTTGAAGGGTAGTTGTCAATTTAAATGGGAAAGTAAAACTTAAGAGAAGTGAGGTAAGGACAGAAATAAGGCAAATGATTCACGCTTGGAACCCCGGCCAGCTTTCCCCAAAATTATTTCCCTAAACTAACCCACTCCTCTAAAGTAGACTTCTCCTAAATTTAGGAATGAATGCTGTGTGGCAAGTGTAATGAAAATGACCTCTAATGGTGCTCTTCTCTTCATGGTGTTAGGTAAATGCTCGGGGAAACAGTCTTTACTCTTGCCCTCTCGCCCTCTCACCCTGACTGTTCCCAAAGCCAGTTTAGGCTATGGATGGAGCCTTCAGTGACTTGACATTTAGTAAGCCTCAGTTTCAAAGTACTAAGTCAAACTAGACTGCTCCCCTTTCTGCAAAGCCAGTTTCTAAAGCTTGAGTTTTATGCTGCATGTCCCAGCGATACCTTTCAAATTTACAGAGAATGATGTTGACCCAAGCCAGGCAGATGTATTGGAAAGAGCATTGGATTGTAGACTAAAGGGCATGCATATGTTACAGCATGATTTCCTTCTTAACTTGGTAAGTCATGTGATACTTGTGATCTTTAATTTCCACATGTGAATAAGAAAAGATTTGAGTGAGATATACTACCTTAGAATACCTTATGTTTGGGACAGAGATAAAGTGTAGAGTTAACATACACAAGGCCATTGCTTCAATCCCCACCACCAACAGAGTCTGTGAAAATACAGTTGTAATCAGTTACATTCAGATAGATGCAGACCTACTATGCTTACACTTAACCTGGGATGATGTATATGTGAACAACCTTCTGCTTGCTTGTTCCATAAGCAGGATAACTGGACTGCTGTCCCAAAGATGAGAATTCACCACCAAACACACCAAAAACACAAAAACAAAGTTCTGGAAGTACATTCTGCCAAATGACAGACATAAAAACTATGCCACTTCTAACTAAGCCTTGGGTTTATCTTTAGGTGGAAGAGCCACAGCCTGTAAATCGCACACTAAGCTGAGAAGTCTTTCAGAGGACTCATCCCTCATTATACAAAAGCTGGACAAAATGGCAGCATGTCTTTCCACTCTTCATGTTCCACTGTGGGAACTGGGATATCAAAAGTCCTTTGTCCATGTCAATGAAGAACCGTATGCTCTGATAAAGATCCTAGGAGTGTTATCATGGCCCATATGAGCAAAGTAGGCCAGAGACAGTGCGGAATAGACAATGAACATCCAGGTCAGCAGCAGCCATCAATCCACTCTTTTTTTTTCTGGTAGGAAAAATTAATAACCCAGTTGCTAAGAAGCTATGATGGTCGTTCTTGGTTGCCTACTTGACTACATCTGGAATGAACTATAATACAAAAGGGGAAGGCATACCTGTGAGTGATATTTGCTTAATTTGAAAAAGGAAGATCCACTTATATTCCAAATTTTAGAAGTCACAGATTTAATCCAGATTTCTTGAGCTGGGATCTTGAGGAGTGAGGACACATCTTTAATCTGGGCTACACCTTCTGCTGAAAGCTTATATAAGAACATGGAAGAAGAAAGATTTTGTTCTTTGTCTACTTATTATTACCTTGCTAACAAGCCCATCCCTTCACTCACTTTAGAGCCTACTTCTTGGGATTCTAGCATCTACTGAAGACCAGTTGAAACATCAAGTCTCATTGATTGAGCAACTTCTGAATTCTTGAACTTTTCATCTATAGATAGATTGTTGGGTTACCTGAATCACAGCCTATAAGTCATTCTAAGAAAATCCCTTTGTGTGTGTTTGTGTGTATGTGTGTGTGTGTGTGTGTGTGTGTGTGTGTGTGTGTGAGAGAGAGAGAGAGAGAGAGAGAGAGAGAGAGAGAGAGAGAGAGATTCATTCTATAAATTTGTTACTCTAGAGAACCCTAGCTAATATGAAACCCAAACTGAAACAGGGCTATTCATGACTCTGAAAACTTCTCCTCCCATCCAACATATAACTGATATCCATTTTCACATATCACTGTTATACATGTGCCTTTCCACCCTCAACTCTATTGCACAGTCTTGATTGTCAATTCCTATGAACTATTCTTTGAAACTGTATAGTCTTGCCATGATTTCAGTAGACCAGTGAGAGCAGACTCTGGAGATGTGAGACAACCTAGGTACTATGTGTACAATCTTAGGATTTAGGTACTATGTGTACAATCTTAGGATCGATCTATAATACTTGGAATGAATTCTAGCTATGACTCTAACAAAGCAGATGTGTATATACATGGATCAAACAGTGGCCAGTGGCTTTGGACATGTTCATGTTCCTGTACCTCCCCACTGAGGAACTCTTGCATCAACCCCTTCTTCATGAGGATGCTGTCAATCATTTAGACAATTTTAATAATAAAAGTCTCTTAGACAAGATATTCTGAAATGTTTAAACTAGATTGGTGGAGACCCCAGCTAGTAGTAATACAATGAAATTATAAATTCAAATAGATAAAAACAGAAAACTTGTAGTGAGCAGGTTTAAAATATTGGACCGTGGTGCTGAAATTGATTCAAGATCATTAGCCAATCAATTGGTCAGCCAAAGTAGCTGAAGACTCCCAGACATCAAATTATAAATATTGACAAAAAGCTATGTTTCCCAGGAAGCCACACTGCTCTGTGAGGTGACCATGTCATCACATGAGACCTACATGCTATAGAATAACAAAAGATCCCAGGAGGAAAAACAGACATAGAAGTGAACAAGAGGATATGCCTCTACTGGACCAAATCTGCTCAGTAATCATCTCAAAAGTTTGTAAAAAAAAAAAAAAAAAACTATAATATGATTTTGGAAGTGTGAGTACTTTTCTGTTCCGATTGTTGCTGTAATATAAGTGGTACACAGGCTAATTGTCCAGCCCACTTATTTTGGATTTACTTAAGTTAAATTTCCTCAATAACTGCCAAGAAGGCAGTTCTTTGAGGAACTCAGTAATGATGTCCAGAGAGTACTTATAGGTGAGTGTGAAAAACATGTCTTCGCATATACTTCCTATCAGACTATTTGTTGCTATAAAACATACCTGAGAGAATAATAGCTTAACAGGAGAAAGGATTCCCAGCCCAGGGATTTACCATCCAAGGCATGTGCTTCCATTGTTTCTGGGCCTAAGGTGACACAAAGCATCATTCTGAAGATCATCTAGGGAAGCAGACTTGTTCACCTCATGGCATCCAGGAAACAAAAGACGTGTCCTTCAAATTCATACCCAAGCCTTCATCCAACAAAGCTCTACCTTCTTTTTTATTAATTATTTTACTTATTTACATCCCAAATGCTGCCCTATTCCCTGTCCCCCCTCGAAGAGTTCTTCCCCACATTCTCCCTCTTCTTCTCTTCTGAGAGGGTGCCCCTCCAGATAGCACCCCACCCTGCTGCATCAAGTCTCTATAGGACTAGGTGTATCCTCTCCCACTGAGGCCAGACAAGGCAGCCCCTTGTAACATATATGCCAGGAGGTCTTGGACCAGCCCAGGACTGCTCTTTTGGTAGTTCAGTCTCTGGGAGTTCCCAGGGGTCCAAGTTGTTTGAAAGTGTTGGTTCCTATGGGGTTGCTATCACTTTCAGTTACTTCAATCCATCCCCTAATTCTTCCACAGGGGTCCCCCAGACCTTAGTCTAGTGCCTAGCTATCAGTAACTACATCTGTCTCAGTTAGCTGCTGATAGGGTCTCTCAGAGCCATGCTAGGCTTCTGTCTGCAAGCGCAACATAGCATCAGTAAATAGTGTTGGGGACTGGTGCTTGCACATGGGATGGATCCAAAGGTAGGCCAGACACTGGTCAGACATTCCTTCAGTCTCTGCTCCAGTTTTGTCCCTGCATTTCTTTTAGACAGGAGCAATTTTGGGTTGAAAGTTTGGGGTAGGTGTTCTCATCCCTCCACTGGGGATCTTTTCTGACTACTGGAGGTGGTCTCTTCAGGTTCCATATTCTCACTGTTGATCACCCACGCTGAGCCCTGGGAGCCTCCCCCATCTCATGTCTCTGAAACTCTACCTTCTGTAGTAAACACAACTTGCCTAACGTGTGCTTGAAGTTAGAATCCATTAATGGAGTAAATCACTGAATATGTCCGAACCTCCAGACTTACTCTGGAAACTCCCCCACAGGCATATCTACAGGTGGACTTCATTAATCCCACACAAACCTCTCCTATCAAATTAATGATCAGGATTAACCACCTCATTGTTAAACTTACTTTAAAGTAAAATATATAATTAGAGCTGTTGATATGATTATTTAAATGAGTCAATCATTGCACATAAAGTAGATATGTAAGTAACATTTTTAGGATAATATAGTAACCAAAATTGAAATTCTAAATCTGCCTTTTGCTGGCCATATAATCTTGGGGAATGTTCTCAACTATCTGTGCCACAATTTCTTCTCTTGAAAAAAACATAATAATAACAGATCCTAACTTTGGCAGTTACAGTAATTATGTGAAATAGTAAAGGAAAAAACGGCAGGACACTGCCACACAGCATTATATAATAACACTGCTGTTATTACTACTAGTCTTGAACACCTGAAGTGGTAGGCTATCCTTAAGGCCATTCACATCCTGAACTGGGTGGGGTCTGGATCTTTCAGAACTTTTCAGACCCCTGTAATTATGCTTTTCTCAGGACATGTTAATTATGTGGCACTTGTAAAGCTTCATGCATCGTTAAGGACAACTGATTATGTTCTTGTATAACTATCCATTTCTCAGAAAAATAAAATTTGTCTTATTCTTTAACTTTTTATCTGTCTCTCTTAGTTTCCTGTGCCAACAGTTCCTGGTGTTTAAATTAGAATACTAATACAATGTTTTGTAATCTTGAAAGAAAGGGGAAACTATAATCTTCCATGGGATACTAGCTTTCTAACCATTTCCTGGCAAAATATCCCATTCAGATTTACTCTCAGTTGAGGGAAATTAAGAGGACTCAACAGCATTCAATGGGTTCATTAAAAGCCTTACTTAAAACAGAAGTTATGTAATGAACTCTCTTGGGAAAATGCTTTGAGATGCAGGCTACAGATCCAAGATCACAATAACAGATCACAAGGCTCAGGTTTGAACTGATCCATGGATGTGATAAAGGAAAAATAGATGTGCAAATAGACAGACATACAGATGGTAGTTTGAATAGGCCATTCTAATGGTGGGAACCAGGCAGAGATGAAGGCTCTCAGACAGTGAGGAGATTGCTATTGCTTTGATGCACACTGGGTAGTCAGGTGACAGATAATTATTTTGCTCTTGATGGAGTGTAGGTGAGAGAATATTGTAATCTTCTTTACATTTAACCTTAGGCCTGGTTTTCCTGATGGGGTTTTAATATATTTATGTGCTTATATGATTCCTGTTAACTTTGGTAAGTCTATAGGATAGTACCCTGTTGGCTGTGATAAGTCTATAGGATGGTACCATTTTGGCTTCAGTAAGTCATGGGATATTACTTTTTTGGCTTTGATAAGACTATAATATAGTACTCTGTTGGCTTTGGTAAGTCTAAAGGATAGTACTCTGTTGGCTTCTAGGAACAGATTATTCAGCATGTCTGTGTCTTGTGAGTGGTGCTGAGCAGATGGTGCTGTTCCAATGTCCGCCATGATGAAGAGTCTCCCTGCTTCTACTTTTCCTCTCAAAACAGTCAAACAATGCTTGCACAGTGGACTCTCCACAGCAAAACACTACCTGACATGAACTCCTCTTTGCCCATGATCAGAGGTGGCTATCCTAACAGCCAGGCCTCTGACAAAGCTCTGGCTTAAGAACTTTCCCTAGAGAAAGTTTGCTGAGGAGCAAGTAGGGGGAGTTTCTATAAACTGCTTTTTTTTCATATTAGAAGGAGGAGGAGGAGGAGCAAGAGGAGGAGGATGAGGAGAAAGAGGAGGAGGAAGAAGAGAAGAAAGAGGAGGAGGGAGAGGAGGAGGAGAAGAGAAGAGAGAGGGAGAGGAGGAGGAGAAGAGAAGAGAGAGGGAGAGGAGGAGGAAAAGGAAGAGGAAGAGGAGGAAGAGGAGGAGGAGGAAGAGGAGGAGAAAAAGAAGACCACAGATTATTCCTTCTGCCTCCAAATGTAATTTGATAAGGATGTGATGCTAGGAGCTGCCTCAGGCCCCCCACCATAAGACACTTGTCTAAGGAACAAAAAACAATGTGCTTAAAATGGTAGAGTAGAAAGAAAGAAGGGGGGTTCTGATGGTGCCACTGAGTCACTGTTACCACACCAGGACAATCTATCTCTAATTTTTTAAAAGTAAAGCACAGAGCCAGCATAATTCTATCTTCTTTTACATGATAGCTGATTCCAACTAATACAAATATGCATTTTTGCAAGGCATTCAGACCCCTTTGCAATAGCACATTTATTCATCCTTGAACAGCCCCCATGATGTCAAATAAATATGTCTAATAAACAATGATTTATTAGCAAGACCTTGCTATATTTCAGAGCACCACACCCTAATCTTATTTCTTCCTTACAGACCAGAATTCTATTAAATCTTATTTTGTTCTTTGTTTAACTTATTTGATTACTAAATGTTATGCCAGTTAACTTCAAATTTTCAAGAGTTAAATTGTTTTAGTCTCTCAAATCACTATGTTAATTGTAAATGTGTTTTGCTTTTCATGTCCTTACCCATAATTATCATCCTTTCCTAGACAGAGTTTGATTCAAAGCATGAATTTGGAGCCAGGAAGACCCAGAGTCTATTTATGAGCCATGCGATTAGGTAAGCTATTTTCTGCAGCACTACATTTTCTCACCTAAAGAGCAACATCTGGGTCTGTTACAAAGATGAAATGAGAAAATGCAGCACTGGCCCTTAGCACAGAGGATGGTCTCAAAAAAATATGAGGGGTAGAACACTGGAGGACATGAAGACACACCATTTAAGAGTAAAGGGGAGAAAAGAATCCAAGGAGGGCAAAGAGCAAAGGATAAAAAGAAATAGACCAAGAAGAAAACCTAGGAGGCCTTAGAAGACAAAGGGAAGAGGAAGAAAAGAAAGATGAGGAAAAGAAAGCGTGGTGGTGGTAAAGACTGGAAGAGGGAAAAGAGACAGACGTTATCTAGAGACGAAGGCTAAGAGAGAAAATAATTAAATTACGTTTGAGATCCCCAAACAAAGTTATTATGTTTTTCAGCACAATGTGACTCTCCTGCCCAAAGCGTCCATGTTCTAAATGGTTGACACTCTCTCGTGCAACTTGAATCTTGTCACTCCAAAGATCACTACAAAGAAAATGAGTCTTTCATAAAATGTTTATAATCCTTGGGCAATAATCCTCATATTTCAAAGGAATGATTGATTTATGGTGACTCCATTACAATTGCAGAACTTGGAGAAGTCACTGGAGTATGTTTATTCAAATGCGTCACAGCTAAGTTAAGCAAGTGGAAAATGAAAATGAGTGATTTACTGGATTTCTTCTCTAATGGTCTGGAGTTCTTGATCAGTGATCCGAGGCAAGGGAAGAGAGACTTTTCTCCTTATACAAAAAAGAGTTCTTGGCAGTGAGGGCTGAGAAAAAGCCTCTCGTTTGCTATCCAACTGCTTATATTCTTGACAGAGAACCTGAACAACAGAGTGAATTATGCACTCAGATGTGGGTTAGAGAGGGCAGTGTTTCTTTCTTTCTTGGGTTTGTTTGAGGGTAAGTAGTAGCTCTCTGTTTGTCTTCCAATGGCTCATCCATAGCTATGAGAATCACATGCAGGCTTTCCTTCCTGTCCTACACATCTAATGTTTCCAGGATCCCTTTGCATATAAACTTGAAGTTTCTGACTTTCCCCAATGACCATACTCTCACAAGATCCCCTCCATTTTTGGTCATTTCACCATTACCAACTATTTCTCAGACTGGTCCATGGACATGACTGCTATTCTCATCCTTCTCTGTATAAAGCTAGAGATCAGCTAATATTGCCCTTCGTCACAGTACCCTAACCTTCATCCTTTAGGCCTGATGTCATTGCCTTCCACATTTCAACTCTCAACTGTGAGACCTTGTTACTTTGCATCCCATTTCCAGTAGAGTGACTTCACCCAAGACAGACAAAAGATGAAAACTATGACTTTGAATTAATAGTGGAGAAAGTGGAGACTTCACATCTTTGTACTGCAGAAGATGTGTGGATCGTTTGTTGTGAGTAGCCCCTGGGGAAGGAGAGATTCCAAGTTCAACGTTTATGTGGCACATTTTTCAATTAGACAGTATACTGTATGGCATTTCCCTTCCTCCCGTAGCCCTCTCTCTTTTATTACCACATGACTTCATCTCCCTGTGTGACTGACAGAGCCCATTGGGCTCAACACTGATAAAAACCATCTGTGGGGGGAAAAATTGCAATTTAGAAAACAATTAAGTACATCAGTTTCAATTCATTTACTTGCCCAGAAAGGAGGAAAACCTATTTCAAAGAGGTAACTTGATCTGCAGTGCTCTAGGATTAAAGGGCAAATAGATCTGTGCTTTCCAGGTTGCAGCATGGAATGTGTTTTAGCTCAGAGGTCTACATGGGGACGTAAACCTCTAGGTTGCAAACTTTAACAAAGAATACACCACCAAGCATCTCTCTGGTTCTCTGACTTCTCATTTTAATGATATTTTTTTCTATTCTTCCTCAATTCCGAGGAACTTAAGTGCTTTCTTGAAGGATGTGTTTCCCTCTATCAAATGTTAACCAGATGCTCTATGTTATAGGAGCTCCATGAGTGAACCCTGGTTTACAGTTAAAGGTCATATCTGAAGGGCTGTGTGTGTGTGCTGAGTGTGAGTGTATATGTGCATATGTGCAAATATGCCTGTGTATGTGTGATGTGTGTGCATATGTGGGCATGTATGCATGTGTATATGTGGTGTACGTGCTACATGTGACTATATGTGTGCATGTGAACATGTTGTATGTGTTAGAGTATATGTGGGCATGTATGCATATGATATGTGATGTGTGTGTGCTGAGTATAAGGGTGTGTGTGTTGAGTGTGAGTGTATGTGTACATGTGTGCTAAGTGTGTTAAGTGTGTGTTTGCATGTGTACATGTGTATATGTGATATGTGTCTGCATGTGTGAGTGTATATGAGCATGCATGCATGTGTATATGTTGTGTGTGTGCTATATGTGAGCATATTTGCACATGTGTGCATCTGTGCATGTATATATGTGGTGTGTGGTGTGTATGATGTGTACATGTATATATGTGATATGTGTATTGTGTGCTGGTGTGTGTGAGTATATGTGTGCATGTGTGCATGTGTGCATGTATATATGTGACGTGTGTGAGTGTATGTGAGCATGCATGCATTTGTATATGTTATATGTGTGCTAAATATGAGTATATATATACACGTGTGCATGCATATATGTGATGTGTATATTTCTGCATGTATGAGTGTATATGAGCATGCATGCATATGTATAAGATATGTGTATGTTGAATGTGAGTATATGTATGCATGTGTGTATGTATGTGTTTGTGTGTGTGCTATGAGTGTATGTATATATGTATATGTGGAGTGTGTATGTGTGTGTGTGTGTGTGTGTGTGTGTGTATTATGTAAAACCAACAATATAATCAAGGGAATGGGCATATCTCTTACTAAAAGCATCCTCTGAGTATTCATTCTCACTGCAATGGACACTTCATTTAGAGATAATCATATTCTCTAATCAGCTCCATTAAAAGTACTTTATCATTCCTACATTTCCTCCCAAAAGTTGATGTCTTCTATTTTATAACAGTATAGATGTTCCTTGCATCCAGGAAAAAGAAACAATTTTCAAGTTCCTCTTTTCAAGTTTTCTAAATTCATCTCCTAAATATCAAATACAAAAAATAATAGCAACCATAAAAATAAACTGTAAGATTTGAATTAGTAATAACTCTGAGTTATAAGTATGTTTCTATATTTAATTAACAGAACAATGGATAGCAAGGTTGTTCAGAACTAAAAGGTACTTGTGTCAAGACTGGTGACCAGATTTCAATACCCCCAACTTAGTAGAAGAGAACAAACTCCTATAAGTTTTTCTCTGATCTCCATGTGGCACACATACACACACACACTCACACACTAGATAAATAGATGATAGATAGATAGACAGATAGATAGATAGATAGATAGATAGATAGATAGATAGATAGATAGAGTAAATAACAAATCATGTGTAAAATAATTAGCACCTGACCCAAAATAGTTTCTCAGAAATAACAAACAACAACATCTCCAATCTGTTCCCTACTTGTGCTCTCAAGTTCCCACAAATTTCAAAACACTCTACCATTTTATTACAGTCTCTACCTAATGTCTATCACCCATAAGGTCTAAAGTTATGCTAACAAGACACAGAAGTTACCATTTTGTGTAAACTGACCAAGAATAGTATCAAGAGGCACCATTTGAAGAAAGAATCATTGGTGGAAAGGACTCTACAAGGACTTCATTCATTTTCTTTTAAAGTCTGTCTTGGGAACCAACAAAGAGCACAGCCAATTTCACAGCATGTGTTTCATTTTGCCTACTGTAGACGGGAATGCAATTACAGAAATATTATAAGGCCATATGGAAGTGTGGGGTTAGCTCAAACACTCGCTTTGTAATGAACCACCATTAACTGACAGGATCACTCAACAAGTCAACCACATTGGCACTAGGAGGGCTTCGAGGCTATGAAACAGCAACAAAGGGTGTATTTGACACAAGAATGAATGGTAAACAGAAAAGGGACCACTGAAGTAGGTGGTGTTTGATGGGCTATATTTGGCAGAAAAGCCAATGGTGAAGATGTGGTTGAGCCAAAGAGCCTACAAAACTCCCAAAGTTCAGTATTGGAGCCTGCACATAGGAAATCCAAGGATGGTGTTGGAACTCAGTAAAAATGGAAGGAATAATTCTACTTAATTGGAGAGAGAGAAGGATAGATGGGAGATGACACTGAATTTCAGTAATAGAGTACACTGAACATTGGGAGATGGTTGAGGACTAGAAGGTTCCACACAATTTCTGGAGGAGATCTCAGTGCTACACATTGTGAGGCAAGAAGAAATGAAGACTGCTTGCTTGCTGGAGGTTAACAGCCAAGAAGAGGGAGGCAGAAGTGAGCATGGTGAGCTCCAACTATATGTAAAGACTTCTTACCCCTGCCATCCACCCACGCCAATCCACCATGAGCCCAGGGAGTGAACAATGACTTTATTGTGTCACATTCTTGAAGATAATGGAATAGTGACACTGCCTTCACCTCACACAAATATGTTTGCTAAGAATGGGGAAAGGTGTTTGTGCTAAGTTGGTCTCAGCTTTTGTTTCTTTTGCTTTGATACAGGGTTAACCTCTCTGGTCAATGAATTACAATGAAGTAATTCAGACTCAAAGCTATTGCCGAATGGATCAGAACCATTTGTCTTCTTTGCTTTAAAAATAAGGAGACAGAAAATGTGAAATAAAATTACCAGTCTCTCTGGCCTCTGCCCTTGCCAAGAATGCCCCGGGACTGCCCCTGGAGAGGCAGTAGCCCTTCAGGTTATCAGGAAATCCTGGAATTGGCTAGTAAAAAGAAAGCAATTTTCCATGCAAAGTAAACTGATCTTTCTTGAAAGTTGAGGATAGGATAACAGAAGCTCTTTCTTCAGCTTGAATTTTTATATTATTCTTCAAAGCACAACAGAACTTCTGTGAGGATATATCAAAATTATACCCCTGGGTCAGCTATAAATTAAGCCCTGCTTCATTTTCATTTTTCCCCATTTTTTTAAGTATGAGTATGTATGTGGAGGTATATGTTCACATGTATGTAGGTAGAGTATGTGTGTTGTGTGTGTGCGTATGTGAGAGTGTGAGTATGTGTGTGTTTGTATATGTAAGAGAGAGAATGTGTGTATATATATATATATATTGGTATATGTGTGCACATGTGTGTGTGTGTGTGTGTGTGTGTGTGAATAAGAGAGAGAGAGAGAAAGAGTGGGAAAGGAGAAGGGGGGAAGGGGCCAAAAAACCAACCTCAAGTACTATCTAAGTTTATATCTATTATTTGACCTGGAACTTCCTGCAGAGACTAGACTAGCTGCCAGGCAAGCCCCATGGATTTGTCTCTGCCTTCCCAATGCTGGGATTTCAAGGCTGTGTCACTGGCTCAACTTCCAGTCATGTGGGTTTGGGGCTTCTACTTGACTTCTCATGCTTTTGTGGTCATTGCTTTGTTGACTGATCTATCTATGTGGTCTTCTTTTCATATCTGAACTTGAAGTTTTGGCTTAATTATTTTTTTTAGGAAGTCAGTAGAACCTTTCAAGACACATAAAATAAAGTTTAGTGGAATAGACCAGAAGGACTGTATCTATAGAATCCAGAAAACCCGTTTCCCCATATCTGGCACCCATCTTTAACATCATCAAAATTCAATAAACAAGTTCCAAGTCAGAATTGTCACACTGGTCTGAAACCATTGGGTCATTGTGGGAACAAGAAAACCCATATAATAAAATTCTCTATGTTAATTGAACGAAAGCACATTGTCCACCTGAGCATCAACTTTTATTCATAAAATACCCCCATCTCACTGGGAAAATAGCACAATCTACTGCAACAGACAGATCAGACCATTTGCAAGAGTCCCCTGTAACCTAGAGTTAGCTTTACATGTGTCCCATCTTAAGCAGATCGCCACATGTGCTGGTACTGACTCTTTCCCAGAGTTATAGAAGCAGGGAAGGCTAACATGGATTGGTAATAAATATGAAGATACAGAGCACCAGCTGACCTTAAGAACTAAAAACGTTTGGTGTAATCACCAGAAAAGACTGCCTGGACAAGAATTTAAACCAATAGAAAATCTTTATTAGTCAGACGACTACACTAAGGTTCTGGATCCCAGTGTATCCCCAAGTCTTTCTCAAGGTGAGGTTTTAAGCACCTTGTCCTGAGTTGATGTACATCAGTTAACAAGAATAGTTAACCAGAAGAATACAGAAGCCTAAAGGCAGGGATATTCCATTTAGAGACTTTCCCAGAACTAGGGACTTTGATAGATTAGGTCTTTGTTTTTCATTTTTGGGAAGTACTACTGTCTACATGGTGAGTTTTACAGCCTGAATGGTACTTCCATCATGGAGTCAGTTTTGCTAAGGTCTGCATAAGTAACATATCTAGGTTTTACTTCTATCAGCAGCAGCAGCATCAATCTTCAACAAAGTTCTAGTCTCACAGTGAAAGAATTCTTGAGATCTGATATGGAAGGATTTGTTAATTTGAATTGAGTATCATTATCAGGTATATATGGATCTAAAGTCATTATGTATACCTTGACCATACATGACCTATGCCTTGAATATGTACAATCTGTTGACTGGGTATTTTAACAAAAGAAAAAGAGCGAGATAATATAAGCTTCGCAATGTCAAAGGGGCTGTCAAGTAAGGTAATTGCAAGCCAATGGGTGGGATATATGCTGGTGCTCTGTTGAATAGCAAGAAAATAAGAAGAACAGGACACAGGCAATATCTTCAAGAATACACATTATTGTAAAAACAACACCAGAGCACCCCAGTTCCCCTTCCAGACAGTGGCCATTTCCATAACACATCTTGTTCCTGAGCCCACAGTGGTTGGTGTTCTGTTGCCACAGGAGAGAAAGTCACATCGTTATTGGTATCTTAGTGAGACTGATATAGGCTTGGGTCCTGGAAAGCTTCTTACGAAGGACAGAAAACAGCAACCAAATTTTGTCCAATGTGGCCTACCTAAGACTCTGGGTACATCCTATATCCCACCCATTGGCTTGCAATTACCTTACTTGACAGCCCCTTTGACATTGCGAAGCTTATATTATCTCGCTCTTTTTGTTTTGTTAAAATACCCAATCAACAGATTGTACACATTCAAGGCATAGGTCATGTATGGTCAAGGTATACATAATGACTTTAGATCCATATATACCTGATAATGATACTCACATTCAAATTAACAAATCCTTCCATATCAGATCTCAAGAATTCTTTCACTGTGAGACTAGAACTTTGTTGAAGATTGATGCTGCTGCTGCTGATAGAAGTAAAACCTAGATATATTACTGATGCAGAATAAGAAGCAGAGAGGAAGAGTTCTAGTGATAGTCCTGTTCCTGGATCTCCATATGAAGTCATTCCTTTTCCTGGTAACTGTTCATTACAGGATGTTTGGGTGGTAGAGTCAAGAATTATTTACATATTCTGTAAGTTGCATTCCAGCTTCGGATTTACAAACTGAATCTATCTCCTAAACATTTAATTAGACTATTAACTTTCAGCTTTGACCTAACCAATTGAAAACAAACAAAAAAAAATATAATATGAGGAAAGGTAACTGGGAATTGAACCCATGGCTTAGGAATGCTAGGCAAGTACTCTATCACCAGCCCCTCCCAAAACCCACAGTATGGCAGCTGTTGTTGATTCCTTCCAACTGATATTTTTTTTGAAC
This sequence comes from Mastomys coucha, assembly GCF_008632895.1. NCBI lineage: Eukaryota > Metazoa > Chordata > Mammalia > Rodentia > Muridae > Mastomys > Mastomys coucha. Next base: position 61,106,723 of record NW_022196891.1, read on the forward strand.
ACCTACTATATGCTATCCTTTGGGGGTGGGATGGTGAGCAAGAGGAGGGGGGAGGGAACAGGGGGTTGTTTTAGTTTTTTTTTTTTCTTTTCTTTTCTTTTTTTTGAGGGGAACCTGGGAAAAGAGATACTGTAAATAAAGAAAACATCTAATAAAAATGGTTAAAAAAAAAAAAGAAAATGTGAATGATACAGATCTGGCTTTTGTGGTATATGGGAGGTTGTACAGTCAGGAAAGACATTTCTACTTCTAAGTCTACCTTTCTCCCTTGACTTTTATAGATCTCGTATACCGAAAATGTCATTGTAGTCTTCAAAGGCCAACCCTGAGTGAAATGTCCAAAAGTCTAAGATTTAAAAACTAGGAGCTAGAGAGATGGCTCACTGGTTAAGAGCACTGACTGCTCTTCCAGAGGTCCTGAGTTCAATTCCCAGCAACCACATGGTGGCTCTGTAACCATGTGTAATGGGATCTGATGCCCTCTTCTGGTGTGTCTGAAGACACTGACAGTGTACTCATATATATAAATAAATAAATAAATCTAAAAAAAAAAAGATTTAAAAACTAAAGAGAAAGCTCTTCCTATAGAAAATAGCCACTCCCACGCCATTCCCAGTTCCTTGTATGTTTGCTCTCTAGTACTATTAAAATTGTGTATTTACCGGAGTGCATATTCATTTCATGCATCATGAATTTCATGCTAAATTCACCAGATTTGAGCATCACTTAAGTCTGCCTTGTCCCTTACGTTCTCAGTACCAAACACAATGCTTGGGATATATTAGTGAGCAGATGAATACTTATAAGGTTAATGTACTAAAGGAGCATTTGAGTGAGTGAATCACATCCTCTTTGCTGTAAGAATTTGCCTTCTCATGTGCTTCTCTATTGGAGGGGTCATGAACATAAGTGTCCAAAAATAATCATCAGCCATGGATAGTACAGAGCTCACTATGTAAAACAGGCTTGTCTTTAACTTGCTTACAATCCTCTTGACTCTGCCCCCAGCATAGAGCTTACTAGGTAAAAGGGGCTGGTCTTGGACTTGATACAATCCTCCTGACTCTGCCCGCAGCATAGACCTCATTATGTAAAAGGGGTTGGTCTTGAACTTGCTACAGTCCTCTGACTCTGCCCCCCACGATCCTGATATCTCAGGTTTCTGCCACAACACTCGGCTAAATATAACTGTTTGAGCAAGTTCCTTACTAGAAGGAGAAATAATTTAGAAGATGGCTTCCAAGGAGCAAAACGGTAGGCTAAAACACAAGGTTAATATTTAAATCAGGAGAACATGATTACATGATTATTTTTTTTAAATCTGCCTTATCTGTGCAGTTGTTTCCAGAACACATAAACAATAAAGATGGCCTCAATAGATTATATCTATATATCTGTGCATACTTACTCATGCATATATATGTAACACTAATAATCAAAGAAAAGAAGGCTATCAATTTGAGGGTGGGGAGACATGGAAGGGGTTGGTGGGATGAGTCTTGGGCATGGTAGGAGGAAGGTAATGGAAGGGGAAATTGATGTAATTCTATATTAATTAAAATATATAAACAAGGACTGGGGTCCAGAGCAGACCTTGGGCACAAGCTCCGCAGCCAGTCCCACAACACCCAGAGGAAGCTCCACTCCCAGGCACTTTAACACACCCAGGATCAGAGACCTTGGGCTCAACCTCTGCAGCCAGTCCCACAACACCCAGAGGAAGCTCCACTCCCAGGTGCTCTGACACACCCAGGATCAGAGGTAAGCAGGAATCAACATCTGTCCCAACACTGGGAGTAACTGGGACCAGCAGGACTAGGCACACAGGAACTCCACCAGCCCAGTTAGTCGGGTTCCTTCTGGTCTGACTGGGCTGCGGTCCAGAGCAGACCTTGGGCACAAGCTCCGCAGCCAGTCCCACAACACCCAGAGGAAGCTCCACTCCCAGGCACTCTGACACACCCAGGATCAGAGGTGAGGAGGAACCAACATCTGTCCCAACACTGCAAGTAACTGGGTCCAGCGGGACCAGGCATATAGAAACTCCACCAGCCCGTTGACTCCGGTTCCTTCCGGTCTGTCTGGGTTAGTGTTCTGAGCAGACCTTGG
>NW_022196891.1:61122618-61122841 GCF_008632895.1 Mastomys coucha
TTGGTAATTGGAGAAATAGGTCCAACATTGTACAATCTATATACACTGTCAGCTTGTTTCTTTGTGACTGTGTCTGGCTGTGTACAACATAAGGGTCTTGAAATCTTGCTTCTTCTATCTCAGCCTCTCTATTGGTAGTACTGTTTATTTCATGTTTCTATACTATGGTTTTCAGAACAGCTTATATATTTCAAAAGTATTTATATACCCAAAAGAAACATAG
>NW_022196891.1:61123606-61155067 GCF_008632895.1 Mastomys coucha
CAGTGGTACAAAAGGGAAACAAGAATGTGATTCAATTATATTTAATTGAAATATATTTTTAAATGTTAGCAAATTGAGATAAATTGAAATCATGTAACTTTTCTCATCATAATGCAATAAAAGTTTAAAAATATATATATAAACAAAATAAAAAAGAATCTGCCCAGGTAACAAAATCTAAGATAGATAGATTTAGATAGATAGTCCTAAACTTCAAAGGAAAGTGAACTGTTTAAGCACTTTACTTGTGTCCTGAGCCATCTGATCTCACCTTTCTTTTTGATCATCATGGTGTTGCATCTGAAAAGTGAGAGAGTGCTTTGATCATCGCATAGTAAGCTGCATACCAGGGCCTACTCCAAGGTCTAATATCTTACGCTAGATATCTTGATGTCCTTGCTCTTAACTCACTTCTGTGGCCAACCCTTGAGACTTCAGGCTCTGTACACATTCCAGAAAGAGCTGGAGTTCCTTACTAATCTCTGTCTATGCTGTGTCCTTGGATTAGCAACCACAGAAATGTAATCTCTAGGGTGAGGAATTAAAAAAAACCTGGCCCGTATAAAGATGAGCCAAAGAAGTTCTGCATTTCTGAGAACAGCTGTCCTGACTTCTCATCTCTCCCAGGCATCCTGTGATGAATCAGGAAAAATATCCCTACATTCCTAGTGCCGATAAATCATCCCTCACTCCAGGTTGTCTGAAGGTTTTCTTCTATCATAAGTTGACATTTCTGCCCATATTCAGCACCAGGGGAGCATTCTCCTGGAATAAAAAAGGAAAAAGAAACTTAGGTTCTGAATTACAAAATTTGGATACTTTTCCCAGAGTGAAAATTATAGGGTCTAGAAAAAAATCCAATTTGTCACAATTTATCTTGTCTTCCTGTTATGCTCATTATGCCTATTTAGAACTCCATATTATAGGGTTTGATTATAAAGATGAGAAGAGCTGTCTAGACCAAAATGTAGGACTATGTAGAAAGATCCTGAGACAGCATCAAACTTTAGAGAGCTAGTAGGCATAAAGGTAATTTTTTTCAAGGGAGTCTGATTAGAGTGATTTTACATTAGCCAGTGAATTTCCTTCAAGTCATCCATCACCTCTGTATCTTACAGTCTTTCCACCTCCTCTTCAATGTATAGCTCCAAGCCTTGGGTGTAGGGATTTGATAAAGATTCCCATTTAAGTCTGCATGCCACCAAAGTAGCTTACTCCAAGTAGAAACTTCTCTGAGAGTTGATCGATATCCTGATCTATAGGTATAGTGATATGTCATAAGACGTCATTTTATTGTTGTGTTTCTTTAGCAAAATAATAGTACTAGGTTTTTCCCTAGGATCTGTGAAGTTCCAGACTCATGCCTACTTTAGTAGTGTCAGGTATGGATTCTAACCCATGTAGTGGACCTTAAATCCCATCAAAAAGTGGTTGATTACTGTCGCCGCCCCTCCATCCAGCGGAAATAAGGAGGCAACAATGAGCTCTTCTCCATGCAGTTTAATTAGGGACCTTCATTTTTACTTCTTCTCTAGTTAGCTTCTTTCTCTTTATCCTACTAATCCCTTCTTACATCTTACTAGTTACATCTATTCTTATTCTTATTTCTACTTCTATTTTATTTCTATCCTTACATCTTACTTCTATCCTTACATACTCCTAATTCCTACATCTTACTTCTATCCCCTACCTACTTACTCCTAATTATCATTCTTACATACATCTTACTTCTATTCCTACATCTTACTTCTATCCTTACATCTTACTTCTATCTCCTACTTACTCCTAATTATCATTATCTTACTCCTATCTATCATACTTACTCCTATCTCTACATACTTACTCCTATCTCTCTCCAGCCCCCAGCCCTTGTAGGTTAAATACTTTCCCTGGTCCCAATCAGCATCGGGTATGTGGCAAAGCACAATAGGCTGCGGGAAAATCATGCCAGCTTTCATCACAAACTGGAGGCACTCAGCTTTTCCAACTAAGGCCTGTTTATCTCAATGCTCTCTGCTCTGGCCAGAGACCAGGTGTTCAATATATATATAGGGTGGCAGCTGCAGCTTCCCACAGATTACTCTCATTATATTTATGCTCCTATTGTACCAATCTCTCTTGTAGGCTTGTTGCTGTTGTAGGTTACAGGATTTGTAGATAGATAATGTTAATGACTACCTTTCCCTTGCATGTAAAGTATCTTCCAGTACCATGAATTTTAGAGAGTAGGAGTGAAGCTTCTGTTTGGCTACTGGGTCTACTTCATATTTGATAATAGGGTTTAAGTTGTCTCTTCAGCCACATGGTTGATGGAGAGTAACCATAAGCCTTAGCAACAGCTTGTGATATTTGAGGGTGGTCTATAGGACCCCTTTGGCCAATGTCTCAACAAGATGTAACCCAGTCTAGATATAACAAGACTAATACACATATGAACTTACAGAGAACATGACAACATGCCCAAGACTTAGACAGGTTCAAACCAGATAAATTCCAAGCACCAAGAAGGGAAACTGGACACAAAGTGCCACTCCTAGCCAGGAAGCTCTTTGTAATTGATATTATACACTGAAAAAGTGAAAATCATTTTTCCCCAGTGGGCCGTTACTGAATATATCAACCACATTCTAGAGTAGGTCCTATGTGCAGAAGTAGTTGGCAAACATAAAAAAGAGTCTATATTTTTGGTATGCTTTTTGTTTTGTTTGGTATTTTTGTCTTATTGTTTTTTTCTAGTTTGTTTTGATTGTGTTTGTGTGTGTGTGTGTGTGTGTGTGTGTGTATACAGAGTTGGGGGAGAGCATGAAATTGGGTAAGTGGGAAGGTAGGAAGAGTTGTGGAAAGAGAAAGAACATGATCAATGCATTTAGAATATTCACAGATGTGCTTTGTATGTATCAACAAATGTTTTGTTATTATTATTGCTACAGAACATTAGAAGCCTGAGTAGTGATGGATAACACACAAAGAGAAAAAAGACATCAAAGTAGAAGGGGGACATATTGGAAAACATAAGAGCTCCTGTGGGAAAGAGCAAGAGAGGAAGATGGGGTAAAGGCAACTAAAATTCATTATAAACATGTGTGAGACCATAAGATAGAAAATCAATTTAATATATTTTATTTAAAAGTGTCTTTCCAAAATGAACTCCAGTTCTGAGAATGAATACTCCCAGTTTTCTTCTAATACATATCTCATTTACAAAGTGAGAGAGTTTCATGGATTTCAAAAAAAAGCAATATAAATGATGATAACTTTACCATTGTAATAAATACCGAAATACCTCTTTAGTAAAGATTGTTGAAAATGGCTTAACATAGTATATTAGGAAAGAAGGAAGATAAACCTCATCAAGGCATGGAGAGAGAGCAAATCTAAGAGCAGGTCTAGGTTTTAACAGCAGAGGGTCAGCAGGTCCCTGCATAGCAGGTATTTGTCTTTGGCCCCCTCTAGAGTATGTGAGAACCAGCCAACCTGGATTTACCTTTCCATGAAGTCTAACTCTCCGAACCAGAAATCAGCATCCAGCTCTAACCTTGAGAGTTTGTTCTTCCAAAGAAGAACCAGAATATTCTAACATATGTGAGTGTTTGAAGGATGTGGCTGGGATTAAAGGAAGTGAGAAATATTTCTAAGACAAGTTTATGGAACTGCATTTGCCAACCTACTTACAAGGTTCAGGATAGTTCAGGAAACACGTTGTCATCGCTAGTGTTTATTTAAAGGACACACACTTTAGTACCCAGTATACCTAGTATTCAGTCCAAGATAGATCCTTTAACCAGTCACATGGCTTAGGGCTGTGTTGTTAAATTTGGTTTCTAAATCTGTAAGATGTAAACTTCTGGATAAGACTGTGGGAATAATTAATGATAAATGTGTATACCATAACATTTCCTGCATTCTTTCTATTAGGATTATCCATGCATTTGAAGGAAAAATAAAAGTGAGGAGATATCAGAGAAAAGTTCTTCTACTCTAATTTTAGAGACAGGGAAATGGCCAAAAAGTTGGGTTTTTTTTTTCATTTTATTTATTTTTACTTTTTTATTAATCCTTCCATTTGTTTAAATCTCAGATGATATCCCCCTTCCTGGTTACCTTCCACAACCTCCCTATCCCACATCCACCCCCTCCCCTTTGCCTCTCTAAGTGTGCTCACCCACTCACTCACCCACTCCCTCTCCACTGCTCCAGCATCCCCCTACACTGGGCCATCAAACCTTCTGTGGGCAAATTAAGTAGCATGCTGGAAAATCCAAATGCTAACTTATTTACTTCTAAGCATTATGTTAATGTCTGCATCCAAATAGCACATGATGTTGTTTGCCACACCTAAAACATGAGCAGGTGCTAGGGAAAGACTGAGACAGAGGCAGTGGATGACCACAGTGAAACAATTTGGTGCCAGCAGGGCAGTTGGTCATGTGAACAGGTGGGCATGAAGGCCCGCCCCTGACTTTGGACCTGTAGGTAATTGATGGCTGTTGGAAGAAGGAGGATCAATTTTCTTTAAGGATGTAATCTCTGGTAAATGGACCACACTCTAGTAGATGGCCCAACACACAGGAGTATGAAGGTAACACAAATTGACTTGATGGCTTGCTACAGAGAGAGAACACAATATTGGGCAGAGAACAAAGAGGGAGGCAGATCTGGGAGAAGTTGTGGAGGGTCAGATCAAAACACAGTGTTTAAAATCCTCAAAGAACTGACACAAATAATTTTAAAAGAACACGAGAAATGTTAACTAGGTCCAATTTAATATTCAGAAGGTCAAATGAATGAGACACATTTCATTAGATACCTCATTGTTTAAAAGCCTTGGACCTCATAATTTAAGTTTGTTTTAAGAACATATATTATCAGAGAGCACTTGGCAGATGCAAAGGCTATGCCTACCACATTCCTTTTCCTTCTTAACAAATATTTCTGGAGAGAAGTGAGAACCAGATATCTTCCTTGATCTGTTTCTTCTTATAAAAACTTCAAGCCAGGCAGTGGTGGCACAAGTCTTTAGTCCCAGCACTTGGGAGGCAGAGGCAGGCAGATTTCTGAGTTTGAGGCCAGCCTGGTCTACAGAGTGAGTTCCAGGACAGCTGGGGCTACACAGAGAAACCCTGTCTCAAAAACAAAACAAAACAAAAACAAAAACAAAAAACAAAAAAAAAAACTTCAATACTTTCTATATTCCTATGATAGAGGAAAACTATATACTTTCTCTTGCCAAGGCTCCATATGCAGGTATGAGTTTCCTTCCTCCCCCTGAAAAAGAGTATTTTAAACCTTAGCTTAAGAGACTGCAAAATTGATTTTTCTACTGTACTTTATATGAATTTAAATGTATTATCATCATAATCACTACTATTACTACTACTATCGTTATTAAATCTCAGTTGCTGAAGACACTAGAGACACTTTTGGGGAACCCTTGCATGTTTTCCTCCATTAGCCTTAGATTTTACCTCTAGCCAGAGCTGGAAAAGGATGAACTGTGAATGCACGTTTAGATGGTATGGACCTAATTCTCTACCTGCAGTTGATTTGATAAAACATGAGATCTGAACCTAAGCAAGGATGATTGGAACCAGGCAATTAAAACTTGGAAAATCAGTTGCTCTGTTAGTCATCCCCTATTGATGAGAAATCTGGGATCCTGAAACTGACCAGGTTTTCTGTTGTGTGGACCAGTATTGAGTGAATGTCCACCCACATGGGGAAGGAATAGATGCAAAGGCAGTTTCAGAGGGACACAAAAGCTTGCGATGGAAAGGGTCAGTTTCCAAAGGCCCAGTGTTGTGTTATCTTGATTTCCCTCCAAACACCCAGATGCATTCTTGACCTTAAGTTTGCATCCATTTGCTACACATTAATCCTTTCACCCAGCTACACCTGTGTGTGACCTGTGGCCTAGATGGAGGAAGATGTTCACAGGGCCAGGCGTTTGGGAATCCTAGTCCAGTCCCCAGTTCCAGCTGCCTCCTATGTTTCCTGATCCCACATGATATGAGACTCCTCCATCACACACCCCTACCACAATGTGCTTCTCCTTCCTTACCATGATAGATAAGATCTTCAGAGGCCACATGCCAAAGACATTTCTGTCAGCTTTGTCCCAGTGACATGAACATAGCTAGAATAGACCCCACCCTAGCTTCATGGATCTCACCCCAGTGTCCTTGGCTGATTTTTGGCATTTCTTCTCAACAGTCAGATATTCCAGGGTATGCCCTGGGTCTTCAAGGCTCATCCCTTGTCCCCTTCTGTTTTCCCTCATTCTTTTGGTACTTTCGTCCAGAATCACAATCATAAAAACTAAATCTGCACTTGTATTTCTAACCTTTCAGCTCAGCCCAAAACTTCCCTCTTAGACTTTAAACTTCCATGGTCACTGGAATCCTCTGCATTTTTCTTGGTGGCATGTCAAAACCGACATTCTTGAGTTTACGTTTTTCTAATGTCTGGCCAATGGACGTGAAAAATGTTTCATCATTGACTTTTTGTACATCAATGACAGAAGCTACATCCTTCTTCTATTTCAGACTAAATATTTCCACTTCGCTGACAGTTTTTTACACTCATCCCCATACCAGTCAGTCAACAAACGCAATAGTTAACTTTTAGATATCCACATTCTAAATACCTCTTAGTACCTCCATGGCCACCTCTCCAGGTCAAGCTGCTAATGTCATTTCCCAGAAGTGTTACAGCATTTTAATATAGTGGTCAACTAAAGCTTTTTCAAAGCCATTCATAGATATCTTCTACTCTTGGGGCCATGCAGTCACTTGAACACCTCCCTGTTGCTCTAATGTGACCACAGTGTTCTGGATCAATGTCGATTTACAAAGAGCAACAAAACCTATATGGATCACAAGTTAACAGTTTTGCCAGCCCCTAACTCAACTCCTCTCCTTGCTTCCATCTCTACCTAGTCACCTTTTCACAGCACAACAGCCAGGGGGTCCCTTTGCAAACAGAAGTCACATCGTGTCAATCCCTGTCTCAAAAGGGCAACACCTGCTGTTCTCACTCAGAATGAATGTCCTTTCAGTGACCAAGACCTTATGGGACAACACTGAGTGTGTCTCTGTATCCTGTATCTTATGGCATTCCTCTTTGCCCTTGTGCTCACCTTCTTGCTGCTTCTCAAGACGTTTGCACTACCTGTTCCCCTCTCCCAGGTATCCACAGAGCTTATTTATGTCCTTATATTCACATCTCAACTGTCCTTCAGTGAAGCCAATGCTGACGACTCTTTGAATCCTACAATCCTGGGGCTGGAGAGATGGCTCGGTGGTTAAGAGCACTGACTGCTCTTCCAAAGGTTCTGAGTTCAAATCCCAGCAACCACATAGTGGCTCACAACCATCCGTAATGAAATTACAATCCTTCCTTACTATGCTCAACCTTCTGCTGTTCTACTCCGCTTTCTCAAAATGTTACCACGTGCTAGCATTGAAATGATACGTGTAGGTTTGTTCGTTGCCTCTCAGTCTCATGGAGAATTTAAGCTCCACAGAGCCAACGGACTTAGTCTAGCTTGAGATTTTAGAGCAGTGGCTGCACATAGTAAGCATTCAAGAATGTGTTGAGTGGATCGCTGTAGGCTAGTTAAAGTCCCAGAAACCCAGTGAGCTCATCCTTTCTCTGTATTAACTCTGTGTACACACTACCTGTTCAATGCTTTTTGTTCTAAATCATTGCTATTTCTCATCAGTCTTCTCATCTCTAAGCCATGGATGGTCTCCTTAGACATTTTTACATGCCTCTTGGCAGAAATAACTATAATGTCTTTTATGTAGCAAAAGATCAAATCCTGCCAGCACAAAGGTGCTGAATACATAGATGTCTCTGACATCCACTTACTAGCTCTGCAAATTAGTTATTATTTCAAAAGTCATCAACCTCCACGCTAAGTATCTGTATATAAACACACACTAATTGAGATAATTTGAAACCATTTTTTCACATATTTGCTTAATTAGCCTGCAGTGACCTCTGCAGAAACCCTGGCCTGTGATGATTATAAGGGGTAGTTTCTTGGCATGGACACCAAAGCATCAAAGAGTCATCTGGAGCGAGAAAGCAATAACACAACTGGTTTTAATTACTCCTGATGGGCAGCTGAATCTATCAGACACTGGGCTTCTCCTGGATACATCACTCAAAAAGGCCAGTTAGAAAAAGAAAAAGAAAAAAAGGATAGAGAAAGAAAACAAAGGTGGGAGCAAACTGTGTCCGTCATACAAAGCAGATCATCTCTTACACGGGCGAGTTTATTCATTTCCTTGTTCACTTTTACGATAGTCTGAAATCATTAACATTGCCAGTCCCTAAAACACGGTGCACTTCTAGGCTGGTACTTACCAGTGGTCAGTGTCACTCAGGTTGTTGAAAGAGGAAGTGGGTGATGGTTGCACCCTTACATGAATCACCAGATAAACTGAGGGGTGCTCCAAAGTTCATTCAGAATTACAAACATGTTTGCCATCAATTCATTTATGGAGTTCAGACAAGTATCTTGTGTGTCCATTCGATACTCAGTGCTGGATTAACTTCCTCTGTAACTTCAGCTTCTTGGACGTGTTGTTAGTGGGAAACCAATGAGGATTCGGGGCTTACTTTGTGATAGTTTTCACACAATTTTAACATGTTTCTTTCTTATCAGGTCACACTCACCAATGGAATTTTGGGTCGGCCGCATCTTTAGGTGGAATCCTCTGAGACACAGACACTAAGAATGATGTCCTGACTGGGTAGCATTTTTGTCTCAGGACCTAATCTTAACATAGCTTCTCCTTTGCCTGTGTTTTGAGCTCAAGGCTTTCTTATTTCTGGTTCTTGTCTCTTGCATTCCTTCAGTACTTTGACTAGCCTGGCATATGCTAGTGCCTTTGGAACTTCAGAGCCCTTACTTGCTCCCCCTTCTCTGTTCTAATTCCTATTTGCTACCTTCAGAAACCCACACTGATTTCATTTCCTACTTTCAAAAAGCCTTGCATGCTTTCAACAGGAGCTTTGCATTGCTGCAGTGTACTAAGGTCTCTGGTCCAGACTGAGGAGGCCCTAGCCATGAGTATCCCCTCAAAGAGCTCAGAATCTAAAAAAAAAAAAGCAAAAACAAAAAAAAAAACTAACAAAACAGATCATACTGAGGCAATATGGTAAACAAAAGAAGGGCCAGCAGCTGTGGGAGGTATATAAAAAAGTTGGTGGTAGCAGTTTGGGGGCTTTTGTTTGTTTTGGGGTTTGTTTGTTTGTTTTTTAAGAAATCAACACCATCTAAGCATTCTGGGACAAATGAAAATTAATTCCATCTATTCTATGCTAAAGGTGACATCTGTAAATGTCCTAAGCCATACATCATGAGTTGAGCAGGGGATTTCAAATAGGTACAGCTGTGGAAGGGTAGTAAAATAAGCCAGAGAACAAAACCAATGTGAGATTATGAAGCTATTATACAGCATTCTCAAGAGCTGGAAATCCACGGTGTGAGTGTAAATGGTGTGTCACTGAAAGACTATATGTGGAACTGTCAGATTATATTTCAGAAAAATTGGCATTCAGAAAAAAATACCAGGTCCACAAGTCCTTCTCTGCCAGTGCTCTCAAACAAAACTGGTTCCTAGAATCAGTTTAATGATGTAGTAAATAGTTACAAATAACCTGACCCTGCATCCTAGAAACAAATTCAGATGGGAGCTGGGAAGTCTCTACTGATGAATGTCTCCAGTTGATTTGGAGGCAGCTGGCCTATGAAGGTATTTGGAAGCTAAAGTAAACTACCAACTAGACCACTGGCTTCCAGATGTGCAGATGAACACAAGCAGCCTGTTTAGATTGCTTCCTTTGACTGAAGGACCTGACCTGAGCATCACTGGAAGTCCACTGACTCTATGATTATGCAGACAAGACTAAAAAAGAAATTCCTTGCTTGCAACCTCAAAAAAAAAATAAAACCTTCTGCTTATTTCTTTCAGGAACACATCCAAACTTTAACATAACCTATTAAGACTGCTCAATCTGGTTATGGTCCCCTTTAACCACAATGATTTGGGTTTTGATTTTGTTGTTTGTTAGTTTTCTCTCTTGCCTGTTACAAACAAGACACAGAGCTGCTGGTGACAATGTTTTACCTTCAGTCTTTCTCTTGGTTAAATTAAGGACACATAAAGAACTCAGGAACTTTTGCAGGATAATACAAATGAGAAGACATTTTTAGGTAGAATGGTTAATGATTTGATTCAGCAAGAGAAAGAGTTTGGTTGGTTTAGTATCAACCTCAAAGACTCAACAGAGTTATCAATCATCTGTTGGTATCCATTAGGCAATTGTCTCTCCACAATAAGCTCTAAAAACTCAGAACAAGGAAGACTGGTGAGTGTCAAACATAAAAAAAAGTAGATAAAACGATAAAGGAATCAAAGTTACTGGAATAAAAGAAATCCCTTGAATCAGCCTCAAAAAAAAAAAGTATTGCTAATTTGTTGCAAAAGTTAGAAATGGTGAAATGGTATTTTTAGTTTTATCATACTCTGTAACAATTTTCTATGAATCTAGAGCTATGACTTTTAAAAATATGTTTTCTGTGGTGTTCTAGCTATGCAGTAGATCTTCTTAGTTTAAATTGGTTCTTTGAATTTCAGGGTCAAGACATATCACTATGCTTCAACATAAAGGGGCTGAAGTGTTTTGAAGACAAAATAGTCATATTTAAACACTGTGCTAATAAAAATTGAATTTTATTTTTTTCCTTTTGAAAGACTTTAGATTATTTTATTTAAACCAATGTCTTTTGTGAATCCAGCTAAGTCAATCTTTATGCATCATTTCATTTGCCTGTTTCTTTTGATGTTTCTCTCTCAAGGTACATCCATTTCATTCAAGGAATGAGGACCAGATGGAAAGAAGCAGGCACTGTTGAAAGCCAGTGGCTAAAATTAGATCATTGACAACATTTACTTATATGGTTGGGGTGAAACTTGAGTGTGTAACATTTTCTCCTGAAAGGAGACACTTCCACATCATGGTAATGCAAGCATTAGTTATCAAATTACATCCATATTACATCATTGGTAGTAAAACTGACCCAAAATAGAAAGGGAAACCATATACCTTTTCTGCCAAAAGAAAGGCTAAAGACAAAATTAATAGACTTGTTTTCCTGAGATTATTTGACTAGTACCTTCTTAGGTCGAGATGTTTGTTCAAGAGACACTGTAACAGCAAAGAGGAAGAAAGTGTAACATAGCTGATAGAGGGACAGGAAAAGAGGTCTAGACTTTCTACTCTGTTCTGTGATAGATTATAAACACAAATCGTCGGTAACTAACGCAGACTCTCATTTGTGAGCATCGTTTCTTTCTCAGGTCTTCATATACACACTTGTGCAGCGAAGGTGTAAATAAGCACATTCTTAAAGTACCATCCTGTTGTTTGACACCATCTCTCAGAAAATCCACAGCATCTGTGGACTTCTCATTACAGGAAGTCTACATCTAAAGGTCCACACATCACAGCGTGTGCATTACAGTAGCAACAGCTTGTACATACTACATCGTCCATCATTCTAGACATGCACTGTATCCCTTCTTTCCGTATCTGTCTGCATCACACATGGCACCTGGGAGATACACCCAGTCCTGAAGCACCATCGTCCAGTCTGGTGGCTCATTCATTCCCGCTGCTGATCAAGAGAGTCTGTCACTGTGCAACGCAAACATCCACACCGGAACACACTGCTCTGGGAAACCCTCTTGTTTCTCCTGGCCCAGAACCACCAGTCCACTCTTCCTAATTAGGCTTCGAAGGATATCCATGTCCCGAGTCACACTGCTGTCAGACAGGTCGAAGATACAGCCCTCCCGCGCCACATTGTCCTTCAGTATGATAACACCATTTTCTTTCAGACCATCTCGACACCGGGAAAGAAATGCAAGAAGGTCCTTATCGGTCAGGTACCCTGCAGGGAGGGCCAGGTTGGTAGAGAAACGGGGCGGGAGAGTGGTGAGTTGGGAAGAAAACAAGGCTAAGAGTCAAAACAGTCGTCAGGATACTCACACAAATTGCTTAAGAGCTCGAATTGTTTTAGCTGCAAGAGACTTTGAAAACTTAGATAAAGATAAAAACATACAAGTCCTCTTTTAGGGCTTTTAATTCCTTGTATTTATATCATGCTGCCTGGACTGTATGCCTAATAGGCACGAGACGCTACTGCCCCTCCCAAGAGTCATCTCATGTCCTTGTACAACATAATCAAGTTTGTGGTCTGTGTGTGTGTGTGTGTGTGTGTGTGCGTGTGTATGTGAGAGAGAGAGAGAGAGAGAGAGAGCGCACAATATAATTCACTGCTGTTTCATTTCCTAAGGATTTAAGTCTCAGAACATTTAGTTCTACCAATAAATAATGAGGATTAACCATTTATGGGTCCAGTTTTTCAATGTTTTCAAGTGTTTACATTTCTGCAAAGATGTAGGTTGTTTTCCAAGCACTTGTTCTACCCCTTGGGATAAGAATTGCCAAGTTTGTACAGCAATGTTAAGAGAACTTTGGGGGTCCAGAGTTCTTGGGAGTTCTCATGACAGCTAGAGCTAACAAAAAGTGTTAAGTCTCAAGTGTCACCTTTCCTAAGGAGAAAATGAGGGAGGGCAGAAACTAGGCCGAGCAACACTAACCTGAGACCCATTGAATCCAGATGACGTCATATCTCCCTAAGTGGGGTGTGAACTCCTGCAGGCTGTAGCAGTGGTAACTTTCAACTTTGTCCTCGTTAACCTGCAAGTAGCTCTGGGCTTCAAGGAGGAAGGATTCCATCATGTCCACCAGTTCAACACTGCTGAAAACAGGCAACAAGACGTGCTTGCTGACCCTTCCTATTCCAGAACCGCAGTCCAAGGCGCAGCCAGTTCCCGCTCTCCCTGGCCCCTGCAGAAAGATACCTTGTGGACCACTTCAAGGACAGAGACTCACCTCAAGTCTCTGCATTACAATTACTTCTTCAAAATAAGCTTATTTGGCTCAATTTTATACTATAAGATGTTTCATTTATGTGTGTGATTCAATGTGATGGTTGTACAAGCATTCATAGATAAGTATCAATATATAGAATATTTCATTATTTTTCCCCAAAGATCCAAATATTTATAGTTCTGCTTTGTTTTGCCAAATTTAGCTCTTTAAAAAGAATCACAAACTATTTTCTTGGCTTCCAGCCCAAGGTAAGTTTCTCCAAGAAGTGAGCCATGGAGAACTGTATGAAAACATAGCTTTTATGAGCACAGCAGCTACATGGATGTGTTCAATAGGTTATTTCTTTGGAAAAATACAGAGGTGGGATGGAGCCCATCAGTGAGTTTTAATGAGTTTCAAAATTGCTCAAGACATGCACTTCATGAAAACATTCAAACTCCTGTTTGGATGATTGAAGTTATAGTTTTTCTAAGCTGGGTTTTAAGACGCTCAGAATCATCTACTCCTTTTCTATAGATGGTAAAGTTGGAGACCCCAATTGAGGAATAGCCATTGTCCCTCTCTGTCTGTCTCACAAGGTTTGTATTATAAATAAACTTGTGGCAATACATATATCTAGATAAAGGGTAGTCTTTTCAGTCTGTGTCTCCTTTAATGCTGAAATATGGGGGGTTTTATTCAAGAAACTATATGTTTACTGGGGAAAAAAACTTTGAGTAAGGTTATGCATTAAATTAGCTAGGAAGGGGGATAGGGAGGTGGTGGATATGGAGAAGTTAGCTAATATAAACGTTCTCAAAATTGCTTCTATACAATTAAAGAAAAGCTTTGGACTCATGAAGAAAGACTCAGCTGGTCTAAATTAGTTCGTTGTGATTGGGATGGTTGCTGAATAGGTTCGCGCTAGAAATTACAGTAATGGGATACTTGGAGTTAACAATCAAGATCTTATGGAGAAAGTCTACCCTTGATTTCTCAGGAACTATGGATGAGAAATAGAATTGGCTACAGATCAAAGGCAAGCATGAGCAGAAGGAAACATTAAAAAAAAAATGCCTTCCAGTACATCCAAAGGGCTTCCCTTATGCTACAAAGGCACAATGACAAGACCAAAGGGGGGCAATTATAATGTCTTCTCAAATGAAGCAAGCACCATAATGAATGAGTACTTATCTGTCACATGTTCTTTCTATCCATAATAAATACAATAGTCAGAAAAACCTCTGTAAGGTGGTAATGATGATGAGGATGAGGAGGAGGATAATGATATTCCCATTTAGAGATGAGAAAACTCCAGTTTCTAGTATTACGTAGCTAATGGCAAGAACTAGAATGTATGTGGGAGCCATCTGAGCCAGACCCAGACTGCAGTAGGAATACCACCTACAGTGCTAGCACTGACTCCTTTGTTAGGGGCCTTTAATGTGATATAGTCAAAGGGACCCAAAGGCTTCATTCAGACTCAGAAGGAAAGGGAACCATGATTGATCGTGATCTGCGATTCCTGCCTGGAGTCTAAGAAGCGAAGTAGTAGAACATTGACATATGCTTGCCATGTCCACCTTCACTAGGTGAATAAGAATACTCTTACTCAAGTATCATAGCGTAAACATGACTGATTTAAAGTCTTGAGAAAGTCGTAATCGTTTACATGAAATCATGAAAGGACAAAGTATGGAGTGATTATCATAAAGTTATCAGCAATGACTTTAGTAGAAATTGGTGTGTTCAATAAGAGGTTCTCACTAAAACTGTTTCCTGGCATGGCTTGGTTCTGAGCAGCTCTATTGGTCATGCTGATCTCATTGATGTAACAAGTAGCTTTAGAAGTGGAATCATAGACCCAAAGAACCCAAAGAACAAGAAGGGCCCAAGGAAGGCTGGTTGAATCTTTCTCCAAAGGGGAAATAAAATAGGTATCAGAAGTGGGTGGAGTGAGAGAACTGGGTGGGAGAGGGGATATGGAGAGGAGCAGGGCCAGGAGATCAGATGTAGGGAGTGCAGGGAAGAGAGGAGGCATCTCTAGGACATACCAGAGACCTGAGACAGGGGTGGCCCCACGGTGGCTATGGAGCTGAGTCTAGCTAAAACTACTAGTAGTGGGGAATATGGATCTTGAAGTGGCCACTTCCCATAGCCAGGCAGGACTCCAGTAGAGAAGTAGGACTGTGGCCCACACACAAAACCTTCAACCGAAAATGTGTTCTGACTACAAGATGTACAGAGACAAAGATAAATCAGAGACAGAGGGAATGGCCAACAAATGACTGGCCCAAACTGAGACCCATCCCATGAGCAAGACCCAATCCCTCACACTATTAATGATACTCTGTTATGCTTGAAGACAGGAACAAAAAAGTATTCAGTGGTTTCAATCTTAAGGTCTCTTAGCTCTGTTGTTCCATGTTTTACTTCTCTTTTTTAACCAATTAGTTAATTTATTCATTTTACATACCAATATCAGCCCTCTTTTCCTCCTAGCTCCCCTCCTGCAGCTTCTTCCCCCATTCTTCCCTCCCCTTCTCCTCTGTTCAATGAACAGATAATATGAAGCCAGTTAGTGAAGAGGCTCTGTTCCCTCAGCCTCCCCATGACTCTTCAAGGAAGCCCTTAGAGGATGTGGGCAAAAGCTTAAGGCTTTTAACTGAATGATATTTAGTCCCACTGCCTGTTATACAAATAAACTGAGGTGAAATGTTCAAACTAGAACTTCCCGGAATGGTGGTTCTCAGCCTTCCTCAATGCTGTGACTCTTTAATAAAGTTCCTCATGTTGTAGTGGCCCCAACCATAAAATTATTTTGTTACTTCATAACTATAATTTTTATACTGTTATGAATCATAATCTAAATATCTGATATAGAGGATATTTGATATGTGACCATCCAAGGGGTCATGACTCACAGATTGAGAATCAGTGTCCTGGATGTTTTTTTTTCTCCACCCTCTTCAATTCTGTCTCCTCAATTCAGGCACGTGATATTTGGTTATAGCTATCCTTGAAACTGTTACTAAACAGACACAAATGCTCCTCTCACCTGGTGCAGCCTCTCAGACCACCACCTAATCGCTCTGTTCTGTTTTGTCCTGGGTGGTTGGCACTGCCTTCCCTGACCTGGCAGGGCTATTCTTTTTCTGTCTATCACTCACAGGCAGCACCTCTGAGAAGAGATATTTAAAGACTGATCTCTGAATCTGATTTCGCCTCTGGGGTGCGATAACTGGAGAAGCTGTGAGTGGATTGAAATCGGATGCCCCGGACAAATGTGAATACAGTCTCACACCATGTGTGATTTCAAAACAAGATGACTTTTATTTCCACTTTCATTCATTGTTATGTTCATATCTATGGATTCATATAAGATGGTTCAAAAAGCACTCCTCCTTATGCTGGTTTTGTTTTTAACATGCCTAATTGTTTTATTTTGTATGGCATTATCTTAAGACCATTCACTGAATCTGACAACTAAAATGTATGTGATTCATGGTGGTATATAAAAGCCATGCCATACAAACCAAATCTCGTCATTCTTGTCATCAAATCTCTGGCAACTATCCAAGAAACAAACGCACCAAATGCTCAGTCCTTCTCATGTAGTATGTCTTTATCTTATTAGTTATCAGGTGTGCTGCCCTCATCCTGGTGCCATTTATGGATTCTCTAAAACAAATACATTTGCAACTAGATGAAACAGCTTTTCCCACTGTCCCTTGTCATTTAGTGTTGAAAGGAAAGCAAAGCTTTAAATTAAACAGTCTGACTTTTCCCAGTTGACACACAAATAAATCATGTCAGATACTCATACCCCCTAACTCCCTGTTTCTTGACCTAGATACTCATTTAGCAGATCATTAAGGTCAAAGTACTAAAATAGCATTCCTTTAAGCAGACTATTAGGTCTTAGTTCAAGGTCACAGCTTTACAACGAGCCTTGTCTACTAAGAAGGGCTCTTGGATTTGTTTGAAAGGAGCAGCCTGCCTCTTTTCCAACATAAATATGCAAGCATGCAATGTTTCCTCTCCCAGGTCCAGAGGCGTGCTTCTGGGCTCTGTCTGACCAGAATACCCGTGGTCAGCTGGATATTCCTCCTGGAGTGACAAGACAGCTGGATTGCTAGCTAGGCTTCTGAAGTACCTTGGGATCAAAGTTGGCCTCACCAGGAGGCAAGCAGGAGGGACTGCTTAGGGCAGAATAGAGGAGAGTTGGGGTCTATAGTCTGTGAGCAAAACCCAGGGACTTTCTCTGCTTCCTGAAACAAATAGGGGGTGGGGGGAATACAATGTGGTTGAGAGCAAGGAATTTGGTATCAGACCAACCTGGATGGACTGATACTCAGTGTGTGCAATCTTAAGGATTTCTTTCATCCCATTAAGCCTCAGTTTCCACAACTATAAAAGAGGAACTGACACCTGTCCTTACCTTTAAATTATAAAGAGTAAACAGATGGTGTTCCTGAGAGGTTTGGCAAATTCATCTACTTAGATGCCATGAAATCATGCCATGAACTCAGCCATTGGCACTAGTTTAGAACTATTGCAGATCCCTCTGACATGTAAACATCCACGATGCCATAAACTCTCCACTTGTCAGATCTCTGTGGCTGTAACTTACATCACATAGACCATGGGTCTGGTAGAAGACATCTCATCCTGACCCCATGTCTCTAATGCTGGACTCACGACTCAGATTCAGGGTGCAGCAGGGAGGCTTAGAGGGAATAGAACCTCACTTCAACACTGTGCATGGTCTTCGTGCTGCTCTTCGGAGAAAGTTGACAGCATGACTCTAAAGCTAAATATCGATAGTCCTCCCTTCACCAAAATAAAACACTACCCACATTTTAGTCAAAGGACGTTATATTGAAGTGCAACCAGTTTTGCTTGGAATGAGAAGTTTCCTCGCCAGTAAGACTACCGACAGCTTTATTGTGTGGATTAAGGCAACTTGAAAACAAATTAAGTTGTATGATGTGGGATGAATACATGATAAGATATCATGGGGTTATTAGTAATAAACACATTAGATTTATTTTGTGCTCACCTTGTTCACTAACAGAAGTGCCTAACAAATCTAGTCTTATGTGCCCTCCATTTTCCTCCACAGGCCAGATTCTGTTGTTACTCTTTAGCCATGAATTAGAGAACTAAAGCTAAATATATGTAAGTAACGTTCCCCGTGGGTGTTTATACAGTAGGAAAAAGAATCATGATGTTTTATAAAGCTTAGGATTTTGATTCCTCCATTCTACCATCTTGTCTCTGTAGGACCTGGAAATTTCTTCCTTAAAAAGGAAGAGGTCCAGTCAAATCCAGAATAATAAAATAATCACATTTCACATTTTCTCAGGTAACAAGCTGAACTGTGTACAAAAAAATCATAAAAGGATTATATCATCTTTGGTTTTTCAACTGAACATAAGCATGTATTTATTGCCTAGTATATTCAATTTGTATTTTAGAGACTTTATAAATCAATCTGAAATTCCCTGAGGCATGCTTGAATTCTCTGCAGTCTGATGTCAGCTGTTTGACCCTGAGAGGCTGAAGGACATGCCTCTGTAATCCTCATACAGTAATGTCTACACTTCTAGATCACCTTCCCCCAAGCATGCAAGATTAGCTGCTACTACAGCACTGCATTGCCAAATGGATAAGCCCAGAGTTTGCTGAACTCCATCTCTCTGAACATCTTAAAACAGGCTTTCCAGCTGACCACTCAGCTAGGTCGATGGCTTTAACAACACAGGAACATGTAAGCCCAGACTTTTACAGGGTCGTGGCCCTCTCCTCCAGCTTCAGTCAGAAAACTCACCCCAACAAATTTCCTAAGAAATTCACGAGAGGCCTGGATATCTGGGTTGGACAGTTCAATAAAATTTCCCATCATGCCTTCTTCTGTGGCTGGTACTTCTTGGTAGAAAAGTTTGGCTCTGGCATAGAACTGCATCTCACCATCAATGACTTGGCTTGTTAAAGCATACAATTTTACTGCAAAGAAAATATTATCAAAGGTTATTAAAATGTATAGGGTGTAACAAGCTCATTTTTAAACAATGTAATGAATTTCTTACAACTCCATGAATTTATGTTGTAGAAGAAATGGCATAGATTTGATTTGATTTGATTTGATTTGATTTAGAAAAGGTCTCCCTATGCAGGTCTGGCTGCCCTAAAACTTGCTATATAGACCAGGCTTGGCTCAAACACACATAGATCAGTCTGATTCTATTGAGATTAAAGACCTGCGCTACCATGCCCAGTGTGGACAATGGTGTTAAATCAAAAATGTCAAGTTCTAGCCTAGAGATTGGCATGCTACTTAACATTGAGAAAACTATTTAAACCCTATGATCTTCAAGAACCTTATCTATAAATCACATTGACTTCAAATTTTCACAATTGAATAGCCAGTTCAATAAGCATGATTTACCATCTTATCAAAACAGTCTTACAGTATTTTGTACAGTGGAATAATAACCTCACCACATGGTGCTAGGTGTGATCTCTTACCTCTGAGTGCTTTGTGGAAATTTTCTCACTGATTCTTGCTGCTCGGCCCTGTGTTTCCCTTCTCTAAAAGCAATACACATACAAATATGTCTCTATTCGAACACAGTACTCGTTTTTGATATTCTCAAAACGTTCTTAAAGTAAAAATTTTGTAAAGGCCCTAATCTGTAAGGCCCCACTTAGAAAGTTTAGAATTTCTAAAGTTCTACAGATGAAGGAGAAGAACTATTAAAGAAACAACAGAAGCTGAAATTCTAGAGCTGAAAGAAGCCATAAGCTCTAGCCAGTGGTAGGAAGGACGGACTTTCTTTAAATGCAAATGTACAGCTACATTTAAAATTTTTGAAAACACAAATAATAAGAAAAGGGCTGTAATGTCATTTGGAAAGAAAAAATATTGATCTTTAAAGTGAGTTGCTGCATTTAGAAAATAAAAATACAGGACTCAAAATTATTTGAATTTTAGATAAACAATAATGTTTTAGTATTAGTATTAGTATGCAGAAGTATTGCCTCTACTGGGGACACACCTCTAAATAAAACCCCCTTTTGGTTACGTCAGAGTCAGTGTAACTGGTATCTTCTACAAAACCAAGAGCTGAAATTAAACCATAACAAATCTCATCAGAAACACTTGAAGGCACTTTAGTGGCATTCGTATTCTGAGGCACATTTATTTTGAAGCAAAATTTAACATCCAGTTGACTTTGAGAGTATTTACTTCCTACGAATTCATTTCTCAGAAGTTTCTTGAAACTGTATTTCAACCCAGCAAATGATAAAATCAAGAGATGAATACAGAAAGGTGATGTCATTAGCACAGGAATCCAATGAAAAGAAATCCGCAAATGACAACTGCTTATCAGATCAGGCATAAAACTGTTAGTACTGCAAGAGAAATTATGGGCTGGAGTTCGGCCAATAGACAATGTAAGCCAAGAATCTAGGATACATTGGTAAAATTCCAAAAAGGACATGTTTAAGCTCATAGTCACCAGAAATAAAATAGGGTTGAAAGCTCTAGGTAAAATATACAATGGCTCAAACATGCTATTATGGTGAGATGAAGCAAACCAAAATGTGGCATAATTTTAAGTAGAGGGAGTCAAAGGAAGAGCAGCATTTAGCCTTGCCTAGGAACATTTACTTTTCTTTAGATGAATGCAAAGACTGTGCCAACAGAGCAAGGCCTTACTTGATTCTAAAGTCAGCAATTACGTACTCCCATGTTCTCATTCTAGAAGTTCAAAAATGCAATATAGATAGCATATGAGCCAAACTCTGCTCTCATTGTGAAGTTGCATTCAGACTTTCCAACTTGGAGGCACTGAAACTAATGTTTAGGTCACCACGAATTGACCATGGATTTTCTGAAAGAGTTACAAGGAGTCAGTTTCTAAATTCTAGATTATTTTCTGGAAACCAACCGTATTATATATGGTCTCCTCAATGTATATTAACTATTACACATGTATGTTCATTTTAAAATACAAGTCTCTTAAAGCATCTTATCTAATTTTTTTTCAATTTATGCACAATTGACCACTGAATGAGATAATATAAAATTGAAAGTACACAGGTGCCAAGGCAATAGGAACTGCTGACCTAGCTCTTCCCTCATTTCCCTGGGGAAAGTCTTATATAAAATGCTTATAAACTCAGTGGAGACATAAAATTCAGTCATCACCAATCCAACATTATGAACATTCCAAATTCTTCTGGAATCCCCAAAACATCAAGCTAGAATATCACAATTCAGAAGGTCTTCTCAAGATTGAATGCTGTAATAGGATTATGGATCAGCCATGACCCAATGTCTGTCTGTTTTTCTGTCTCTGTCTCTGTCTCTGTCTCTGTCTCTCTCTCTCTGTCTGTCTGTCTGTCTCTCTCTCTCTCTCTCTCTCTCTTTCTCTCTGAGACATGGTGCTACAGTACACAAGTATAGAGATGAGAGGAAAACCCTCAGGAGTTGGCTCTTTCATCTCAACATGTGGGTCCCAGGCATCGAACTCAGGTCGTTGGGTTTGGCAACTACTACCTTTACTCACCTACCTAACCATCTCGCTGACCGCCCTCAATGTTTTTGATCCATGTAAAGCAGTAAATTTGCCATAGTCATCATCAAATGCTTAAGTCACCGAGGGGTTGGTAGGGTATATTAAGTGACTTAATCTAGAAACGGGCATGGTTCATTACATCAGCAACATTTTGGTTTCAAGTCAACACAGAGCTCAGCAGGTTTCAGCTTAACCAGGTGGGCTTTTATAGTCAGAGGCCTGAGTTCTCATTTTCACCTAACTGACAGATGCGTTTCTCTAAGAAAGATATATGAGGTGCCATGGCCAATCCCAGGATCTGCCCCTAACGACTCCTGAGGAGCTCATATTGGCATAAGTCATGTCTTTTTACTGTGGAAATTCATGTAGTGGTATGTTGTCACAAAAGTGCAATGTTTCTGTAAGTTTTGAGATAGTTTGCAATAGAGACTAGGTCAAAAATGGCACCTTTATCCATATTATTAATTGTCAAATCTATATACAGGCAAGAAATATACCTCATTGACAATGTAAGATAAATATTACACTTACTTTCTATAGAAGAAAACAGTAAGATTGGATCCTGGTTTTGTGTGAATACAATACCCTTTGCTTCGTTATCTTACATTTGGACTGGAAACTGTACCAGGTAAGTAAAAAGGGGATTATTTTTCCTTCATTTCTTTAAAGAGGAAAATGCCCTTTTAGCATTTGCAATCCAAAAATAACAAGGATTTTAAATGTTTAAATATATTATCTTATTAATCTTTGAGAAATTCATACATTGTAGTTTGATGATTTTTTTAATTGTGCAATGAATCATGTATTAATGCCAGTCACGTGAAGTAAAATCAATTACACTAAAGAGATGTATGCTGAATTCATTGTGGAAATTCTAAGTATTTTAATGAAAATGTTTTTAGTAACTCTCTCTTTTAACCACCGTGTCAGTGAATAGGCAGCCACTGCCCTTAAGTCCTCCTCGAAGTTATTCTTCTAGAAGGAATTCCTGACAGAAAGGAAATGATCCCATTGAGTACCTTCTTATGTGCCTGAAATTATCCTAGGTAGTTTCACATTGTTTCTTTTAATCCTGTAAGATTGGCTCTCAGTGTTTTAGAAGACTAGAATGAGCGATCACTTCTCAGGTGAGCACTGACAGGTTGGGCCTTAGGAAAACAGTTTCACTTAGCAAAAGACCAATCGCAGCAAGCCCAGAGACAAGCCCACTTGAACAAAGCTTTTGTGTTAAGCAGAGCTTTAGTCCTTCTGTGCCATCACCCAAAACCATTTCTAAATAATGATGTCCAGGAGGTACAGACTCCAAATAAAACAACTGACACTCACTTTCATGTATGGAAAAATGTGATTGTGCTAGAACATTACTGATTGTTAATTTATGTGAACATCTCCAAGTGGGCTATGTATAGGTCCCTTGAAGAATGTATAAACAAACTAAAGATTCACACTAACATCTTTTCTTGTACCATTTCCTGTTTGTTTGTACACCCATCTTTAGAAAACTCTTCAACCCAAATCTCCAAATGAACTGCAAGCTGATGTCACCGAGTTACATGAACCCACTCAGTGGCTCACCATCTGGATCCCCACAGAAAGTCAATTTTCTTCATAGGCAGTAGTTTCTATTGCTGTCAAACTGAAAAATATATGTGGAATTTTCACCTCGATGCCCATATTGATTGAGTGTCCATTCACATTGGAGGGTAGGATTTGTAACAGCTCAAAAGGAGCCTGGGATACTTATCCGTGCACTTTAGTGCACTTTAATCCTGCCCTGCCACATGCCGCCCCAACACCATTGGCAAACCATCTGCCTCCTCTGCCTAGTTCTACAAATATAAGTTGTGGAAGCTAAGAATACATCCAATGGGACACTGTAACAGTGAACTGAGGTTTCTAAAAACATAAAACGCTAGGAGTAGAAAGCTTGTCTACCCTTTTCCTGACGTCTCTTAAGGTAAACAGCATCGCTTCATCATCCATTGCACACTTCAGTTCTTTATGTCTCATACACTGCTGAAGCTTGTGGACGATGCTGGAGGGAAGGTTTCCATAACAGATCTTACGACATGGTGAACTGGAGTAAGACTGGCTGCCTTACACCGACAGTTGAAGGGTCGGGAAAGGGAAGAAGGAATCAAAGACTGGTTAACCACAGCTCTTTCCATAATTACCTCTAAACAACTAGCCCTCTGTGCAGACCCTACAGGAAGGGTTCCCTCACATTTTTTTAAAAAAAAGGTTCTATTTTTTATTTTTATGAAGTCTTAAAGTCATTAAGGACAAGGGAAGCCAAACACTAAAAACGCTGCCGTGGGGGCCGGGAGGCAGCATCTTGGTTGCCTGTTTTATTTCCAACCTAAAAGGTATAATATCCGCTACAGCCTGAAAACTTGCACGTATTAAGTTTATCGTCTTTGGTAATTCCTGCTCTAAAAAAAAAACTTAAGTCGTGACGTTAAAGAGGCCTGGCACAGGGGAAGCAAGAAAAATCTAACACCCACTGAAAACTGATGGCTTTTGCATGTATACTGCATGTGATTCCCCTAGTTCCCCTGTTATAATTTGAAGAAAATGATACTCAGAGGCATTTAACTTGCAAAAAGATCACTTCTCTAGTTTGATTAATCTAAAATGATAACACTTAATCGATTGCAATTCTGTGACTGCCTCTTGCCCTGAATATGACTGGCTTGATCAGAAAGAAGTGTCTGACATAACCATCTCTAAATACCAATGGGTTTTCTTCATAACAGAAGCACTTAATGACTATATATACATGAACATCACAGATAATCTTATATTTCTGGGCAATAGATTATAAATAAATGCAATGCATGTCATTTTGGGCTAATGTATTTAAGGCTACCAGACAGGCTACATCTTTATCCACCTCTTTTTTGTTCCTTTGCCTTGGTAAATAGTGTTATCTGGCTGATGGAGACTGTAGCATCCTGGATCTCTATATTCTTATAAGGCATGCTAAAAATGATGTCAAGAGTAAAAACATGGGCGCAACCAATGGTATCTCAGAGTTCACTTGTTACTGCAGCAGAGCCTAACCCATACCAGCTAATATCAACCTTGGTTACTGTTGTCACAGAAGCATTTTGGATATAACCACCTCACTGATTCTCAGAGAAAACCAATGCCCAGGCTGAATTATCAGAATAGAGATAATGAGTATTCGTTTATGGAGGGTTGAGTAATGATAAATCTGATTTTGGCCTGGAGTAAACTGATTTTATTCTAGTTGCACTCATTAAAGGAACCCTCCCAGCCTCTCAGAAGCCGCTGGTGAGGCAAGAAAAGAGACTGGAAAAAGGACCCAAACTCTAAATAAACCTAAGCAGAAGAGCTACGCATTTCCTTCATTTGCCTTTGGGCTTCCATGGGCTATTTTGTCTAAAGTATCAATTTTTGCAAATTATTAATCAACCATTCACACAATCATGAAGGAGAAAAATTGGATAAAAATAAAAACACTGTAAAAATCAAAATAATTACAATAGATTAAGAAAAGGTACCCAGGCAGTGGTGTTGGTACATGCCTTTTGTCTCAGCACTAAGGAGTCAAAAACAGGCAGAGCTTTATGAGTTCAAGGCCAGTCTGGTCTACAGAAAGAATCCCAGGGCAGCCAGGGTAATATAGAAAAATTCTATCTCAACAAAAACAAAGCAAAACAAAACAAAACAAAACAAAAACAAACTGGGCAGTTGTGGCGCACGCCTTTAATCCCAGCACTTGGGAGGCAGAGGCAGGTGGATTTCTGAATTCCAGGCCAGCCTGGTCTACAGAACGAGTTCCAGGACAGTCAAGGCTATACAGAGAAACCCTGTCTCAAAAAAACAAAACAAACAGAAAGAAATTGCAGGGAGGATGTAGGAAAGTGAGAGGAAGAAGAGTGATATTTACTCATAGTGTAACTGGACATATTTTCATATGAAAGCTATATAAATATAAGGTGAGCATACCTATAGGACTAGAATTTTAAAAACTCTCAGAAGTCATTTTATAAACTAAGACTTTGATGGCTGCTAACATCGAGATTCTTAAATGTAACACTAAGAACTATGTGGTTCTTTCCACAGCAGGAAACTGGGACCAAAGCAAGCACACAATGGGGCTTTCAGCCAACCTTAAGCAAACAGACTGAGGCTGAGAAACAGCATTCTTGTTTTCACCTGGTGAAAATATAAATCAAAGAGACTTCACAGCTTAATCAGGAGTTGTTTCCTCTTTAGTGCTGGTTAGAGGGTCCTGAAGTTTGCTACCTTCACACAAGTTGAAAAAGCATGCTACAAGCATATCTGATAAGCAATCTTGTCCCATTTCCCTGAAACTGGGGGGGCTGGGGGGGGAAAATGAAGGCAGACTACTACCCCTTGATATCAAAAATACAAACTACAATCAGCTTTCTTCAGTTCTCTGATGATACTTGTGACGTAGGCCAGAACAGACTGCACACACACACACACACACACACACACACACACCTTCACCACCACACTTACGCATGCATGCACACCCCAAGCATACTTTGATCCCTCATCACGTAATCTCTGTTTTCAATTTTTTGCTTAACACAACGTGAATAGTCTCAACTCCAAGTTACCCAACTTTCCAACTTGAGCCAGTAGAAAACACAACATGGACAACTCAAGGACTGAGTGTCCCTAAGCCTTGTAGTCCCTCAGCTTCCCCTTAGAGCAGCAAGTCACTACACCTAACCTTAGGGGCCATGAAAACCCTCAGCCTTGCCAGACAAGCACTCCATCTTCCCCTCTCCATAACAGAATGTCACTGAAGCACTTCATCCACTGATACTGGGCTGGGTTCTCCTTAGCTGAAAAGCCCCTTGTCCTTCATCTCTCCAAGCCACCCCATAACTTCATATAACCCAATCAGTTCCTTCTTGTCCTTCCTCTAGCAGCTCTGACTCACTTACCCAGGGGAATTTTTTCCAGCAGGTAGAGGTAGCTCTGAAAGAAGTCATTGCGAATGGCTTTGTGAAGGATAAAGGACATGCTATGACGACAGAGTTCATCGTCGGTCTTCTGCCAGCGGGATCTAAAAGCAAAATGGGCTCCCAGGTGGGCCATGGTGAAGTGGGATAGTAATTATTCCTGCAGAGAAAGGAAGCTTGTCTGGCTGCTCCTTTGAATTAGTCTTCTCTTCCTCAAAGAACTTGAGCCTGTCATTTTAAACCAGTCCCAGGTCCCATCTATATCAGGACAGGCTGTCATGGGTTGTAAGGGGGAGGGGCAGCAGGCATGGGGAGGTCAGGCTCTTGGCACATCTACCCACCCGTCTGATTGCTTGCTCGACACCACTCCAAGCCAGCAGGTGCCAAAATTAAAGATGGAAACAGACTGAGTGAGATCCCACTTCATCTGGGGAAAGGCACGCTTCCCTCCCTTATGGGCTGCTTCAAACAGGCTCAAGCGCACGCTGCCTGCTAACACCCTGAATACTTGCTCTAATTTGATTCTGAAATTGGAACAGCCTAATTTCCATTTCAAAGAGTTGTGAATATTTTGCAGGAGGTCCTGTTCCCTAATTTCCATCGCTCCTGGAACACTGAATCCTCAAATTACAAGGGCCCTTCAAAGCCATCCTAGACACTCACATTCCTTTCATCAGGACAAGTTTTTTTTTTCTCCTCAAATCATTTTATGGAGGTGGATATGTGTTTCCAGTATTTAAGGATCTTCCAAAGGAGCAATTATTGGAAAGCCTGTTTTTGAAATTAAATACCCTCCTCTATCAGCAAGCTCCTCCACTTAATTTGTTCTGAGCAATGCCTATTCATTCAAATCTGTTTATTCCTCTGTCTACTGTTGAGTATGGTTTTCTTTTTAAGTACACTTGTGATCTGTACTATTCTCTTTCTCCAACTCATTTCTCTGCTTATTCCATGATGCTACATGTTCTAGAAGCCAACCTGTATTGACTATTTCAGAGACCCCATTACCTCTGTTTCAGCCAATCGATAGTGCTGTAGGAGACAGCAGTAATAAGGTCAAGGTGCTCATAGATGCCCTGGCACCAACACTCCCTAGAAACGCCACAAGACCACTATATGCTTTAACAAAAACATGTCTTCTCCTGGAAACAGCCTCTTCTAGTCCTTCTCATTTCTCCTTTGCTTTACTGCTTCATACCTGGGGATGGTGGTGTGTCAGGCTGTTGCAAGCCCTATTCCTTGCAATTTCCTTATACTCACCATTATCTTTTTATAAATCATCCCTTTTAAAATCAGCTCAGAATCCATCTAACCTGTGATTGGAACCTGTTATCTTCAGGGACCATATATTCCTAACACACACACACACACACACACACACATACATACATACTTTATTGTTCATTGTTTATAGTACATAATACTATTGTCCTTACACGTGTGCTCCCATTGACCCTATATACAATAGAAACATTACAGTAGGCAGCTTCTAAGATGACTTCTGACTTAGTTCAGGGTGCTAGAACATTACATGGAGTAGGTGGCTTAAACAATAAACATTTATTTCTCATAGTTCTAGAGGCAGGAAAATACAAGACCAAGGTGCCATCACACGCTGGACCTACTGAAAAAGATCAAGGTGCCATCACACGCTGGACCTACTGAAAAAGACCAAGGTGCCATCACATGCTGCACCTACTGAAAAATTCTGTTCTTGGCTGTTTTCTTCCACATGCTCACCCGTGATGGGGCAGAGCATGCAATCAAGGCTTTATTTCACGTCTTAATAGGACACTATTCTCACTCACAAGAAGGACCCTACTTTTCCTGCTGACTACTGTCTTGGTACATCATCTCCAAACTGCCTCACCTTGAGGGCTGGGATTTTAGCATAAGAGTTTCAAGGGGACACAAACACATCACCTGTAACTTCACCCTCACTTTCCTGTACTCATTACTCCTGCCTTCCTGTTATCCTCTCTCCTTGACTACAGGCTGAACTGGCTGGCTCAACTCTAAAGAAAACTACATGCCAAAAGTCATGGATGTCACTTTTAAGATGATGTCATCAGATGACTGCCTGCCTTGGGCATCTTATTTCCCTGATGAAATCGAGCAGCTTACTGTGAGCTTCTCTTTATGCAGAGGATCACCTATCAAGGGACTAAAGACCTAGCGCAACCCAGGAGAAACTGAGTTCATGAGTAAGCATGGAAAGAAAGCATTTCCTAATCAGAATTTTAGTTATAACCTGATGGGGAACCCCAAGCCAGTAAAGCCACTCCAATTTTTATTAATCTACAGTAATATACTTGTTTTTAAAGTAGCTGAACTTTAGGGAAATGTGCTACAATATACCAGAGAATAGTTTACCCATCACCCATGTAATGTGAAATTAAACCACAATCTCCTGAAGTTTGCTTTGTATCCTAATCATTTTCCTTTGCCTTCCAATGTCCCTATATTCTCTTTTCCAACTGTTCAAGGCAGAAGGCAAAACCGTTAAGTTTGGTTGCTGTGTTTTTATCCCTGGCTTCAGGACTTGTTGAGAACATAGTTTGTTACTAATTTTCCTTTTCCACAGTTTCCTGTTCACGAACAGGTTCTTCTCTCAGACCTGGGCCTATTGAGAGATGGCATTCCATTGGCCATATTTTTCATAAGGGTCCAGTCATGTTGTCTGTCATCATTCATGCCAGCTAGGGTTTCCTGTGCTGGCAAATGAAATCCTGTCTAGTGAAAACATAATCATGAATAATTTTTTACCCACTAAATTTTCATAAGGATGTGAACATGTCTAACTTTTTGATGTTGCAAAAATATATTGACATCTACAAAGTTCACATTTGAGAATTGTACAAGGGAGTTACAAAATGGAGTTACAAAAAAAATCAAAAATATCTCATAAGATTTTAAAGCAGATTTACAATTTTGTGTTGTGTCCAAATTCATAGCTATCCTCAGCTACATGTGGACCCATATGATGGGCATGCTTGATAAAATCAAATCAAAACAGAGAAACTTCAAAAGGGATTATCTTATAATGCACAATAAAAGAAATTTTCAAAATGTATTTTATTTTTAATTATGTGTGTGTGCTTGTACATGTGTGCATATAGATATAGGTATGTGCATATGCAAGTACAGATGCCCACAGATTCCAGAAAAGGATGTCAGATCCCCTGGAGCTAGACTTGCAGTTATGAGCTACCTGATTTGGGTACTGGGGTCTGAACACGAGTCTCCTTCACATATGTGTTCTTAACTGCTGGTCCATTTATCGAACCCCAGGAAAGTGCATCTACTGGGATCAAACATATGGCTGAGTTGAAAATTTGTCCCCTGATATGCATATAAGGTAAATTAATTTCTTAGTGTCTCTGAGCCTTCCTCTTCAGTAATACGAAGACAATGATAATGCTATATGTTATACATGATGCAGGTACTAAATGAGTACTCGATCTAAAACATGAGAGTACATGGCACAATGTTCAATAACTGCTAAGCATTGTCATTGTAATCATTGGTAGAAAGCCAGTAATGACTTGTCAGTCTCCAAAGCACATTGTCTATCTGGTTATACTTATAGTCAAGAAATTCACCACATACATACTGAGGGTGTGGGTTATAGTCAATGCGGTTAAAAACTGGAGAGAAATCCAAGTGAAGCAAACTGTGGACGTTTATTCATTTGTCCTTTGGATTGTTCAGTTGTTGGAAAACTCAGGAAAAAAACTAAGGCCATCTTAGAGAGTCTATCTACTAGAATGTGTGCACTGGTGTGGATGTGAACTCTCTCTCTCTCTCTCTCTCTCTCTCTCTCTCTCTCTCTCTCACACACACACACACACACACACACACACACACACACAGTCATTGCATGTGTGGATTTTTGTAAATCAATTGTGGGTTCTTAAGTATGAACTTGGCCTGTGAGAAGTTATATCACGATGGACTGTACTCCTTGGGCCAGTGAGCACACGCACTCTTTTCCTTTGTTAACTGTGTTTGTCAGTATCTCCAACAAGATGCTGACTCTTAGCTCTTAGTAAGATGCTAGTCTTTGGAAAGAACTAACTGACTCTGGCTGCTCATATTGCTTTTTGTTTGTTTGTTTTGTCTTGTTTTTTGAGACAGGGTTTCTCTGTGTAGCCCTGGCTGTTGTGGAACTCACTCTGTAGACCAGGCTGACCTCAAACTCAGAAATCTGTCTGCCTCTGCCTCCCAAGTGCTGGGATTAAAGGCTTGTGCCACCACTGCCCGGCTCATACTGCTTTTTTAACAATAAATCTTAGCAAGTTTTTTCATTGTTTACAGAACTAGTTGTTCATTATTAATTATACACTTTTTATATCTGGATGAGGACTACTAAACGTTCTACTATCTTTATATTTCAGACCTATAATTTCTGAATAGGATGAAAGACTGATTGGTTGATACAACATGCCTTTGTCAACTTAGTTTGCTTCTATGGGTCACATTAGATTTTGTGACTATTTCTCCTGGTCTCCAGCTCATTGAATTTGCTTCCTTACAGGGATTGTTTTTCTCTCATGGCTGAAATGCTCTGTTTGTTGCTGTCCCAGACCATTCTTACCTGCATTTACAGCTGGTGAGTGAGGTTATGATAGACACCTCAAGTCTGCCACAGGCATCTAATTTCCAGGCAGAGAAGAAAAAAATGAAAGAGAAGAAAGAAATATAATGTCAGCAAAAGAAGGAATAAAGTGAGTTCATACATTTGTTTTTCCTCTCTTTTACAAGGGTTCTCCTGGGAGGGGCAACTAGAAGAAAAGCTAGATAAGAAATATATTTGCTCTGCAATGTAATAGTAATGTCACTACAGCAAGATTAGGATAATGAGGACAAGAGCCTGTGAAAGGAGGAGCAAGAGGTGTGCAGGGCTTGACAAATACCACTTTTCTTTTTTTTTTTTTTAACTTTTATTGCATTAT
>NW_022196891.1:61156037-61156499 GCF_008632895.1 Mastomys coucha
CTTATGTTGATGTTTTCCATCTATTAACCTTTGTAGGGCTAGATTTGTGGAAAGATATTGTGTAAATTCTGTTTTGTCATGGAATACCTTGTTTTCTCCATCTATGGAAATTGAGAGTTTTGCTGGGTATAGTGGCCTGGGCTGGCATTTGTGTTCTTTTGGGTCTGTATGACATCTGCCCAGGATCTTCTAGCTTTCATAGTCTCTGGTGAGAAGTCTGGTGTAATTCTGATAGGCCTGCCTTAAATGTTACTTGACCTTTTTGTCTTACTGCTTTTAAAATTCTTTCTTTGTTTAGTGCATTTGGTGTTTTGATTATTATGTGTCGGGAAAATTTTCTTTTCTGGTCCAGTCTATTTGGAGTTCTGTAGGCTTCTTATATATTCATGGGCACCTCTTTGTTTAGGTTAGGGAAGTTTTCTTCTATAATTTTGTTGAAGATATTTGCTGGCCCATTACATT
>NW_022196891.1:61156943-61158908 GCF_008632895.1 Mastomys coucha
TCCTGGGATCCTGGGCTTGTTAGATCACCTGGGAGTGGAGCTTCCTCTGGGTGTTGTGGGACTGGCTGAAGAGCTTGCTCCCAAGGTCTGCTCTGGACACCAGCCCAGACAGACCGGAAGGAACCTGAGTCACTGGGCTGGCAGAGTTCCTGTGTGCCTGGTCCTGCTGGTCCCAGTTACTCCCAGTGTTGGGATAGATGTTGGTTCCTCCTCACCTCTTATCGTGGGTGTATCATAGCCCAAACACCACTTTTCAAAACTGGTTTGCTAATTCTGATGGTAGATGGTAAAGCATCTGGCTTGAGAGCAAGGTGTGGGAAAACTCCAGTGGCCTTTTTAATGTTTGAGTAGTGATGGAGATCGAACCATATTGAATTTATATGTAGTAAAGACCAAAAGAAGGTATATATTTAAGAACTTTGTAGCAAGAAATTTGCCTTGAAAGGTTCTGTTTTATGGCAGGAGAAATAGAGGAGTTTCTGTTGGATTCCTTTTTTCAAAAAAAAAAAATACAAAAACAAAAAACAAAAAAACCCAAGATTTCTCTTTTGTGTTTAGTTGTTTTATTTATTTACATTGCAAATGTTGCCCCTCTTCCAGGTCCCCTCTTCAAGGGTTCTTCACCCCACTTCCGTCCCCTTTGCCTCTGAGAGGGTACACTCTGTTTTCAGCAGCTTTGTCAGCTAATGCAGGGCAGGCTTCTGCTGGGCAGAACCAGGTGAGAGGGAGAGAATCCAGTCCAGCCGAGAACCTGGTCCAGCTTCTCGAGGCTGAGCGGGATGGTGAGTGTCAGGGCTCAGATCTCCTGCCTTTGGAGAATAACCACCCTGAGCTGGAAGTCTGACAAAGCAGGAACTCATTTTAATGTATCAATCTTCTCTTTATAAAGGGTTGAGAGAGGAGGCAGAGTTTTCTACGGAGGTGAGATGATGTAGGGGGAGGGGAAAGTTGATGAAGGGTATGGGGTGACTAATGGAACCAACAGTTACCGTATGCCAGCAGGAGCTAGGCAAAGGCAGGCTTAAGCAGGTTGTGCTGAGTCACTCCAGTACAGAAGTGACTGAGACAGTTTACAAAGCTCGAGCCGTTTGTCCTCAAGGCCCAAACCAGGGCCAAATAGGGCCCAACAAGCTAATGAGATTTGTGTCTCAAAGGCTTTCGTTGTGGTTCTTTTGCCACTGGAATCGACTGCAGAAGCTCTCTTACAGTGCTTTCATAGTACACTTTTGGTCTGTTACCTGGATGGCATTTCTTGCCCACACCTAACACCATTTGTCTTTCTCGTCATGACTTTGTTATGAACAGTATTTGCACTCACTGTGCTAATGTCCATGTTTTGCCGATGGAAGCAATATCAGAGTGCCATTAGTCAAGGAAATTGAATGAGGAAAACAGACATAGCTTCCGCACCCCCCTTTTTTCAAATGTAACAAATAACGTTTTATGTTTCCCCTCTCCCTACCCTTCCCTCTCCACACCCCCCCTTGGAAAAGTGTCAGGAACTAGGTATTCAAGATGGGCACAGGAGAGGACTAAGGGGGTGGGGGGCACAGGATTTGGTTTCTTTGTGCTGCCCCACCAGGCTTTCTCATAGAAGATATAGCTGGGAACTTTGAAAACAGGACCACAGAGATGACATTCTGAGGATCCTTGCTTGAGCTAAAATTTCTCAAAGCCACCACAGTCAGCTGAGTCATCTACAACCACCTATGACAAACATGGAGGGCACCTGTCCCATGGAGAAGGCAGATTTAGAATAAGCCATCATTGACATAATTCCTCTGATAGCTTTTTTTAACATAGACTTCTATGGACTACAGGAGATTCTTGGCACCAGCCCTCCCTATTCTGCCATGATTCTCTTGACCATGGTGTCTCTAAGGAAGCATTTGCTGGGACCATGAGGAATCTATCTTGTTGGCTTGGCTCTTTTTAATATATATATATATATATATATATATATAT
>NW_022196891.1:61159027-61159848 GCF_008632895.1 Mastomys coucha
CGCAGGGGCCATGCTAATCTTCTCTGTATCGTTCCAATTTTAGTATATGTGCTGCCGAAGTGAGCACGGCTTGGCTCTTTTTAAAGTCATGATGACATGAGCCAACATAGTGGAGGTGGTACAGGAAGCCATGGACACTGGAATGGCAGCTTCCACTCCTGGAAAGGCTGTGCCATTCAAGAAAAAACACCAACAGAGATTAGGGAAATAGAAAAGATGATAAAGTAGAAATGTTGCAGTTCAAAGAGGAAGACTTCCCCTTCTTTGAATCCAGAAGCTGACAAACAGAATCAGCCATGCAGCCCTACTGGGACCGGCTCCTGGAGTGTGAGAAAGTCCACCTAGTGGCAAGCACCCCTCAAAGATGCTAGTCATCAAAAAAGTTTCCAAAGAGGATCCTGCTGCTGCCTTTTCTGTTGCATTCAGCTCCTCAGGATCCCACCATGCAAATGGGAAAGAAGTGTCAACTATGGTCCCAAGTGACTATAAGAACTTAGTGCCCAAGCCTGTGTCACCACCCTCTAAGCCCAACGCACGGAAAGCTAACAAAATGGAACACAAATCCGGATCCCTTTCTGCTAGCCGGGAGTCTGCTTTTAGCAGTCCAGTTTCTGCTACTAAACCACTAAGTACTAGCTGCTGGTGACGTTCTAAACTCTCCCAAAGAGAGTCCCTCCAGTACTAATCCCTCTGGTTGAGCTCAGTTCCTCTCTCCTGACCAAATCGACTGGATGAACCACGAATAGAAAGAGTGAGTTCCTGAGGACTCTGAAGGATGTACAAAATGAAGACCGCTCAGAGAGTAGAGACTGTGACAAGCT
>NW_022196891.1:61159858-61167358 GCF_008632895.1 Mastomys coucha
AGGAGGGCCAATGGAAGGGAAATGGAGAACAAAGTTGTCTTCAGAACAGTCGGTCTTTCTCTGCTTAGGGTAGTAGGGGAGGTCCTGTCCCATTCTCTGGAAGCAGAGCCCAGGTTATTAAAGGCAGTAGGAAGGCAGGAATATCCTGAAAATTATGAGAGTTGCCTTCTACTCACAGAGAATGAACTCAGGGTGTTTCATGTTGAAAACAGAGCAGCTCCAAAGAAATGGTTTGGAATGAATGGCTTCTTGCAAAGCCATGATTCTAGACTGTTCTTTCCTTGAGAAGTACTTGCATTGCCAAGTATGAGGACTCTGATGCAGAAACAAGCAGCAGTGAGACGTCAGATGTCGATGCCTGGAAGGAGAGCTATAAATGCTCACAGTTAACCTGTCCTGCTGAACTCAGCCTTGTGTTTGAAGAATATAAAGTGTTTTCAGCTTTCTTATGTTGTTGAACCTCATAAATATGAAAATTCATATTTTTCAATCCACCCTGAATATCAAGGCTGCTAGGATCAGATTTCCTATATCCAACTATATCCAAATATTTTACAGCTGTATCCAAAGGGGGGGGAAAAAACCCAAAAAACAAAAACAACCACATATCCTTGGTTAAATTACCTAGACAGCCAAAAAATAAAAATAAAATGCAAGATTTTTAATAAAGAATCTTTTAATCTAAATAAAGATTTTCAATAAATAAAGGCAGACCAGCCACTTGGCCTCTCTATGTACTCTGAAGTACAAAACTGTCTGGGTCTATAAATGGCTCAGGGATCTTAAGTGACTAACTCAAGGCCAGTGATTAACAACTTGCCCTTGCCTTCTGTATATAATAGCCTTTACTGCTGCCCATATATTTGGGTGAATCCCGAAACCAAGGAGTTACATGAACTCCAATTTGCAAAGATATGATGTTTGTTAGTTATTGAGCATATAAACTTAAAAACATCTAAAAGTACAAGGATTTACCAATTTTAATTAATTACTTATTTAATTACATTAATTAACGTATTTACTGCCCAGATGAGGGTTGGACCCCCTGCCTCATACAAGCTAGATCCATGACTAACCCACACCTCTCAGCCCAAGCAGTGGGGCACTGACAGGAAAACAAACACGTGATAAAGATACTGATGGACCCTGCCATCAAGGCAGAGGATCTGACAGGAACAGGATGCTAAGATACTTACATCGCACGGGAGACGTGATGCTTAAGCCTGCAGCTAAGTAGTAACCATGATACATGATTCTCTTTATTTGTATCTTACATGAAGGTGGTTGTTTTTATTAAATAACCATGCAAATAAAGGCAGATAGACGCGAAACCTAGTCCTCATACCTGCTGGAGCAGTGATTTCTGAGTGAAACACTCTGAAACAAGGTTAGGAGAAGGTATAGAGGGTCCCCCACTGCCCATTCAACCAGAGCAGAGCCGCCAGTCAGAGAGAGAGGCATTAGGGAGAGCCACCGGGACACTTCCAGGGAAGGATTTTTCATCTATACTGTTACAGAAGCCACATCTCGGCTGTCCTTAAGAAGGACAAGGACAAAATGGCGATGTGATGCTGCAGAACCTTGGCTCTAGTCATAATCAGAAAGCCTTGATGCTGATCTCATGATTGCAGCTGTGTGACATAGTAAGCCAGCTGTGGCATCAGCCATGACCCTACACTACCATGCCTCGGGCTAGGTGTCTAAGCCTGGACTTGATTCAGATTGATAAGTTAAGAACCGGGCCATCGTAGTTCATATGGAAGCCTGAAAGGCCAAAAGCTGAGTACTGTAGTATATACTTATCATCTCAGCACTGAGGGAACTGCAGCAGGAGAGTGGCTGCAAATTGGAGCTCACCCTGGGCTACAAAGAATGTTCCAGGCTAACCAGAGCAATTTTGTAAGATCCTGACTCAAAGTACAACTAAGTTTAAAAAAATCAAGAGGTTGATTCTTTTGGAGTCCAGGTTTGGAGAAATGTCTTGAACCAAGTATCCTTTACAACTATAAATAATTAACAATAATAAAAACATCAATGCTCTAGAAGCTATAGGTTTTGTAATACCTATAAGCCAGAAGCAAAATTAACTCTCCATGTAAAACCATTTAGCAACTCAGTATTGTAAATGAAATATGTTGCATGGAGTTCCTCTTCTGCACTCCCATCTTAACCAATTTACTACTGTCTCCATTAGTGGTCCTTGGTGCCAAAAGCTGTAGAGCTCAGGGCTTGTCTTAGTTAATTTTACCTGTGAATTTGGCACAGCCTGGAGTCACTGAGAATGAAGGCTCAATTGAAGAATTTCCTGGATGGGATGGCCTATAGACATGTCTGTGGAGGATTATGTTTATTGTTAACCAATGCAGAAGGGCCCAGGTCACTGTGGGCAGCACCATTCCCTATACTGTGCAAGAAAGCTAGCTGAGGACAGGCCTATGAGTAAACCAGCATTCCTCCTGAGTTTCTGCTGTATATTCTTGGCTGTAAGTTCCTTGGTCAGGGGTATCACTCCATTGAATATCAAATAGACCACCTATAAGCTCCTGCTTAAGTTCCTGCTTTGACTTATTTTAAAGCTGGGCTGAAATCTGGAAGCTGCAATAAACCCTTTCCTCTTCTGGGTTGCTCTTCATCATGGGAAATGAAACTAGAAGTCAGTTCTTCAGTTTGGCAAGCTCACTTCTTTAAACCTGCCCTAGATAAAGATTGCTCCAGGAAATCATTCAAT
This sequence comes from Mastomys coucha, assembly GCF_008632895.1. Lineage (NCBI taxonomy): Eukaryota > Metazoa > Chordata > Mammalia > Rodentia > Muridae > Mastomys > Mastomys coucha. Next base: position 61,162,587 of record NW_022196891.1, read on the forward strand.
TCTGGTAAGTAAAATGAAATTTCTAGAGAAGCCTGTGTTTTGGGTACAACTAGTATAATGCAAAGTCTTACTTTTTTCCTCTGTAGAACTCCTTTTCATAAGGAGTTATAATCCACTCTCATATGCCTCATACTATTCAGATGCTGCATGAAAAATAAGATGTTATTTTTCTTGATGAGGCCACAGAATCAATCTAGTGACCCTGCCATTTTAATAGCAAATGCTTTTAGTCATAATGTTTAATGATTTTAACATTCCCAAAACGTCAATAATATTCTCATTCTACAGATGCGGAAAGCGAAGCTTAGGTGTGTGAAGTAAACAGATTTCTGTCACACCTCAAAGAAACTATGGTATCAGAAGCATAATTTCTCCAGTTCTATTATTTCAAAGTCACTGCTTATGCTAGAATGAAAAGTGTTTAAGTTCTACAATTAAATAGAAACGGTAGATGAGGGTATAGGTGGTGTAAGTTGGTGGTAGGGTATTTGTGTAGCATTTGGTGAGGTGTGGCTTGGTCTCCAGTACTGAGAGAGTAAAAGGAAAGGAAAAGGAGGATGAAAAGAATTAGGGTGTGGAACAAGATGGTAGCTAAGAACCTAGACCGTTTCCCCAAGGACAACACACCCAGTTAAACAACTATGCATGTGCCAGACTACCTCCACAAGAGCTAAGGAAGTCAGATGAGAGACCACAATATTTGTTTCCCATATAGCAAAACAAGCAAACATATGGAAGAATGCACGAAGAAAAGGACAATTAGCATTCACTCCTCAATCAATTCTAAGCAGCACAGACTCTTTCCTTCTTCCCAGGGGAAACAGAAATAAGGCCATGATCCAGGCTCAAAATCTAGTACCCAGTATGCAACCATGAAAACCAGTGCTAGAAAAATGCCCCATCAGCCAGCCCCGCCAGCCATAGATGCCAAGATGGCATGTGTGACCAACCTCCTAAAGCTACAACAGGCAGGTGCCTAGGTGATCCCTTCATGTAACCGAGTAAGACTCTGCTTACTAAAGAACAAGACAAGAGCAGGGTATAAAAGTTAGCACAGGACTGTCTTGGACGCCAGTGCACACATTCGGGCATGCGGGCATGCAGATAAACACTCAGACACATAAGATAAAAATAAACAAATGCAATATTAATAAATGTGAGAGAGGAGAGAAAAGATAGAGTGGGGAGGTGGGAGTGGACATATACACAACATGGAATATGTGTATGCACAAAAGCTTTAAAAAGCAAAAGCAGTCACTAGATGTTTGAGATTAATATGTTTAACCTCTTAACTGAGAACATTATACAATCAGAAGAAAACCGTCACTATGCATATGACATAAAATCCCAAGGATCCAAGCTTGGGGAGCGTAGTTTAGGCTACAGGCACTTGGAGATTAGTCAGTAAGGATTGTAATTATGGTAGCACAGTTCTAAATTTGTTAAAATCTTTTGACTATACACTTAAAGCAGATGAAATTTGCAATGTTTAAGTTACAGGATTAGCCAAAATGAGTCTGTTTTCAATACACACATTATAGCACATGAGGCATTTTTTTACTCATATTTAGCTATCATTTGCAACAGGCAGCATGACTTTCACAGTAAATTGTGATTTGAGCTTAGAATATTAAGAAAAATAGTTTTGTGGTGAGAAAAAAAAAAAAAAAGACTTGACCAAACCCTAGTAGGCTCCTCCAACGCCTTTGATACTGTGCGACTGGTCATGGTTTTCCATTTGTCCTGGTCAAGTACCATTTAAGAAAGTATCGTAAGTCAGCTCAGACTCACATCGGAAGATCAAATCTCTTATTCTTACCTCTTCCTTAAAGGCAAAACCCAATGGGGCAGTAATGAGACATGCTTGGTTCCAGCATTTGACGAGAGACCCATCTCACTCAAGAAAGCTTAAAAGAAAATGGGACAGAGTGAGAGAAGGGAGTGAGGTCCAATACATGGCCAGCTATGGGTGTGTCCTGAATGTTGAATCTGTGTGAGGTAGTGACGTAAGGATGGGCTGAGGTAGCGCAGAGTTGGATCTGGCTCCTCCCTAAAGAACAGGCAGCTCATCTGGAAAACATTCAAAGCGTGAACACATATTTCTTGTTTCCAACTCGTGTTGTGTATCACACAATTTAAAATTAAATTAGTTAAAGCTAAAATAAAATGTTAAGTTCAGATTTGTAGCCACACTCAGCTCACACAAGCTACCTGTCAGGTGCATGACAGTCCCCTTTAGTTAGTGGTTACGGTTCTGCACGAGACAGAGGATTTCCCTCCCTTCAGAGGGTTTGGTCAGACAGGACTGGCCCAGGACTCAGATCTAGGTCCCTTTCTGAAGAGGAATGGCAGATACATTAGCTAATCCCATCACCTGAGATCTTACTGTAAGAAAACCCACTTCCTGCTTCACTATACAGAGTGACTCGGAATCCTAGGGGAACAGAAAAGAACTTCTGCCGGTTAAAGCATGAATCACTGTGCCATTGTTTTCTCATTTATAGGCAATTTGAGGGCAGTTTAATTGAATTGCATATCAGTTTCGGGGACTAATGTGATTTTCTGAAGTACTAAGCACACAACCCTGATTTCTTTGAGTCCATGACCATCTGGATAATTACCTACAATTTCCTGCTAGACTTCTTAGAAACCTTCGGATGCCATTTGTTTGTGCTCAATAAAATTATATGTTAGCCACCCGCTGGAATGTCCATCTTGGCAGATTATTCTATATTTCCAATACCTGCTATTCAGCCGTTATTAAACCTATTCAATAAAGTCATCTATAAGATGGATAAAAGAATTAAAGGTCTGTGGTATATTATTGACATAGTAAGAAGGAATGTCTCCTCTTAGCCAACAACAGCATCATCCACAACAACAAAATGTTTCATTTTATGGCTCACGTTATTTCCCAGAAGTTCATCTGTGAGGGAGAGAAAACACCTTTCATTGTGTAAGCCGCTCCGCACTCTGGGAAAGCAGACATGAAGTGCCTGAGATGGTCAAAAGCTGTCACTGGGGACCAGGGATTAGAACCTGGTCAAGGCAGCAAATAAAAAAATTTAAAAAGCTCTTAAAAGAACTTGACAAGAGAAGCTTAAATCTTATTTTAAAGCATTGGGTTGTACTCAGCCTTGAAAAATTCAATCCTCTGGAGGACTATATCTCACTAAGAAAGCTCCACGTAAGTTTATCATGTAGCCAACACCTAGACATTGGGCCTCGGAGACCACTAGGATAATATTTCCTCCGGATTAGCACTGAAGCTTGGAAGTGACATTTGTACGAGGCATACGTTAAACTCTAGGGCTTTTCCGATTATAAAATGATAATTCTGGGGGCAGGGAAAATGGTTACTGCAGAGGGAAGTCCCTATGATTTATACATCTTGGCCGCTGTTCTTCTTTCTCACAGAGTAACTTACTACGCTAAGTGTGTTTTGTGTTCCTTTATGGTTTTAACTGCAGTTGTTCTTAGATTATCTGGAAGTGAGAGCATATTTGTTCTGGTGTGTTTGTATGTCTTCAGTTTCACTGTGTCCAAGTGAATTATTATGCACATTCTTGTAACTGGTGACATCAGCAATTAAACTGCACACACAGCATAGACATAGCCCTAGGACATGCCATCCTCAGGCTAGAGCAACCTTGAGACTTTATTGTTTAGTCCTTCTCAGCACAGACTCAATGGGTCACTCTCAAGCACCCATTCTCTGAGAGGCTGAAAAGCTGCCCCCTGTCTTCTTGAACTACATCCACCAAGATCTCTGGGATTACTGTGTGATCCCCTATCATTCTAGTTATAAAGTATACTTCAGATGAATTAAATATCTAGTGACAGCCAAAGTCATAAACTCCTTGACTCCCTGGAGCCACTTTCCAGGATGATTTTATTAGTACTTTGGCCGGCATGTGTGTTGTGTGTCGTTATGAACACTGGCTGGTTTGGGAGTCATAATTTAAAGTAATGCATTTCTCTACTTGAGCGTGTGCACACACCCAGGGTTCCTGGAAAATAGGCCTATCTGATTTACACTTGAGTCAAATGAAATCTAGTAACTTTTTCCCCCCTTTTCATAGCCATCAGCTGGGTTCCTAATACCTCTCTAATGGATATGTAAAACCCACCAGGATGAGGCCCAAGGCATGGCTGAATCAAAACAGACCTGTCACCTATGCTGGGGAAAGGAGTGGGTTAATGACTAAGTTGGAAAAATGATCATTATACAGAGAAATATCCATTGCAAACCAAACAAGCCCTGAAATAAAATGTCATAAGGCAACTCTCAGAGAGCGAGGATTGTTCTTCTGCTTTCCCACATTTTGTAGAACACAGAGTACAGTTCTGGTGAGTCAGAAGCAATGGCCATAAATTTGCTCCTAAGGCTTGTCCTTACCTTGCTTCTTGGACATCACTCATCCCCAGTCCTGCCATCAGCTCCTACTCCTCTCCTACCTGGTCCCTGAAGATTTTTGTTATATTTTCAAGTAGTATGAAAGTTCCTCATGTACTCAGAAGAGTATTGTCAAACTTAACAAAAATTTATGACACACAGTTTCAGAAAACAGTGATAATAGGTAGGTTAGAGGTAAGTGACTCTGAAACAACTTTTAACATCAACCTTAGCTAAGATGATATTGAAATAACATGACGATTTTAATATGGTGATTAGATGGAGCGCTCACTAAAAAGGACCTAGCATGGCTGCACTCTGGAAGACTGAACAAGCAGCTGAAAAAGTCAGATGCAGATATTTGCACCCAACCAAT
>NW_022196891.1:61171235-61182582 GCF_008632895.1 Mastomys coucha
CTACCTCTTGTAATTACATCAAGACGGTCTCTCGTGATTCCTTGGGTGCACATCCTCCCGAGATTTGAATGGGGGTCTCCCCACGGGGGTCTTTCAGCACCTGTGTCCCACTGGTCCCAAGCAAGCGTGTCCTCCAAGTGGCAGTTCCCAATTGGCTGTTAATGTCTGCATCACCCATCTCTAGGCTCTCAGGAAGGCTTCAATCTGGCCTTCATGGGGAAGTCACCTAAAAGCCATTGCCCTGGTTACAGGGCCTTTCTGTTCCTCCTGCAGTTCTTTAGGGAAGGGCACACCAATGGTTATCCAAGATCAAATAAACGCCCTTCCCTAGAAAACGTGAATACAGTCAGTATTATACAGACTGAGCAGGTTGACTTACATACTTAGGAATATATATGTGTGTGTATGTATGTATATATGTAATAATAATGAAATGAGGCCATGAATTTGAAAGAGAATGAGGAAGGATTATATGGAAGGGTTTAGAGGGAGGAAGAGAAAAGTGAAATGATGTAATTATATTATAATTTTTAAAAATAAAAGAAATAAAAATTTTCTCATAATAGCTTCTATGAAGGACTAAGAAACATGAATCTAAGCATGAATAGAAGTATGCCAAAGCTATGGTCTCCATAATGGTGTAAGGTTATTTACAAACAACCAAAAAATTTTAATGAGGCATTCTGAAAAGGTAATTTCTGCTTCTGACATCATTGTAGGACAAGTAATTAATTTCATTTGTACAGCTTATATTTGTTGATTTTTAGTAAATACATACATTTATACATATTAAACAATAGGTATAATCCTGAGTATGTTGGCATTTCTCTAGGTTGAATGGAAATAAATATTGTATTTCTATGATATTAAAACTTTCTAACTTAGAGCTTTTATATTAAAATTGAATTATTTTGAAAAACATTAAATTCAGTTAAAAAGATTTTTGTTGGCATTTACTTTCTTAAAAGTCATTTAATTTTATATCTTATTCATTATGAAATTAAGATAAAAAATTAACTTTGGCAGCTGACAGGCCATTGAGGTAAGGCTTTTAGAATTCTGAGGCAAAATTGCACATGTGACAATTTAGGCCAATGATCAATTATGGGATATAAGACCAAAGACTTTTTGGCATGAAGGGTCACCAGAAACAATTTCTATGTACTACCTCAGAGGACCCTGATGAGCAGGCAATGCCAAAAAGAAAGAATAAATCAAGATCGAAGGCAAAGAGTAAGCAAAGGCAGAGACTAAATCCTCAATAAGATAAATTCATATAATGTGTAAGAATGAAAAAGTATCACAAACCAGTCATTGACTTTCTCTAATTCACAGTCCTTTCCAGCTCAACAAATACATCTTGAAGTATTTTATAACTTCACAAAAAATGATGTGCCTGTTTGAATACTATTGCCTGGAAAATAAATTTGCAAGACAATCAGTGATACTTGTAGACTTTAGAAGTAATTCATAATTGTCCGCGGGGTTTACAACATATTTTCATGTCTGGGTATTTAAATTCCTTTGTATCTGCTGTTTTAAACAAAAACATGGTGGGCAATTATATTTTTATACAAATCTCAATCCTAGAGGAGAGGGTGAAATTGCCCTGTTGCAAACTTCCTCCAATCGTCGTTTAATCAGAGTAAGTTTCACGATGTAGAAAAGTATCTACTTAGGCAAATGTGATGAATGAGAGACCATTTTCCCTTTTTTATTTTCCTCAGATTTCTTTCACCAGCTGTTAGGAAAGCCAAAACTATTTAAGGCAAAGGACTGGAATTCCATTATTCAGCACTGAGGAAAAAAATAATTAGCAGGCCCTTGTAAGTCAAAGCTTGTGTTATGGAAATTAAAGGCAGAATGTGATTACTCTAAAATAAACTGTGGAACACATGGTGTTTTAATGTTCAGGACCCAGAGCCCAGAGCCCATCATTCAACAAGAAATGAAGACCTCGTTGAAGAAATGAGGAGAGTCTACTCGTAGGCCAACGAAAAGGAACCTCCTGATGGCAGGAATGCCGAATTTCTAGAAAATTAATGGTCCAGTTTGGTACAAAGGGATCAGGAGGTCCCACAAGAGGAAAGACATAGATTAATTATATCAAATGTAGCGAGAATAGAATGGTGCCACGAGGAGATGAATTTGTGATAGATATATCAGAAATTATGAAACTAAAAGGGAGGTGCCTTGGTTACTTTTCTATTGCTGTGAAGAGACACCATGTCCAGGGCGGTTTATAACAGAAAGCATTTGATTGGGGCTTGCTCACAAGTTCAGAGGCTGAGTCTATTACTGTCATGGTGAAAAACAGGGCCGCAGACAGGCAGGCAGGCATGATACTGGGGAAATAGCTAAGAGCATATGTCTAATCCACAGGCAGCAAGCAGGGAGCAAGTGAGACTGGGGCTGGTGTGGGCTTTTGAAACCCCAAGTCCCACCCCTACTGACCAGCACCTCCAACAAGGACACACCTCTTAATCCTCAACAGTCTATCAACTATAAGTGAAGCATTCAAATATAGAAGCCTGTTCAGGCCATTCCCATTCAAACCACCACAGATGTTTGTTTTTTTTTAATTTTATGATACTGTCCTAGCTGATTGGTGGTGGTACACACATTTAATACCAGTACTTAGGAAGCAGAGGCAGGCAGATCTCTGAGTTCAGGGCCAGTATGATCTACAAAGTGAGTTCCAGGACAGCCAAGGCCAAATGGAGAAACCCTGTCTTTAAAAAAACAAAAAGAAGCCAGGCAGTGGTGGTGCACACCTTTAATCCCAGCGCTTGGGAGGCAGAGGCAGGTGGATTTCTGAGTTTGAGGCCAGCCTGGTCTACAGAGTGAGTACTAGGACAGCCAGGACAACATAGAGAAACCCTGTCTTGGAAAACAAAAAAAAAAAAAAATGTTCTCTTCATAACTACACAGTACAGTACAGGTGTTAGTATTGTTTAAATAATCACACTGCTACAAATATTGAACATGACCTTAACTAAAAATTCAATGTAAGATCTTGAGAAAATAGGAGTGGAAATATGAAGAAAGGTTGTAAATAAACTGTCTTCACTTATCAACACAAGGATATTGGTAGAGCCTCAAACTGCAACGAAACAAGGAATAGAAGCCTATTATTTATAAATAAGCAATCAAATGGAGAAGAGTTAATTTAAAAAGTTTTTAATATTAGCTTTCATAGTGCCAGAAAGTGCCATGCAACCCTCTAGAGAAGAGAAGTGACTGTCACTTTCACCTAGCAGTAGACATTAAGTGCCATAGGAGGGAATTCATGTCTGACACTGTAAACACAAACTCCTATGCAGGGAGACAACTACCTACTACTGTTGTTGTGATTGTTGTTGTTGTTTGTTTTGTTTACTTGTTTTTTGCTAAGAACATGTGTCAGACTGCCTTCTAAATATATTCATGCACATAGATTAAAGACACCCTCATCCCATTTAATCAAGTTTCTTTTTGCAGGCATGCAGTCCACACAGTGGAAAATGCAAAGGACTCATAAGTGGTCCAAAGGTTGCCGATACATGACTACTGACTACTTACCTCTAAAGGGGACTTAATGAATCAGCCCTCCCCACCCGCCACGGCCGGAGGCTCAGGAACATCATAGAAGAGGAGGCAGAAAGAATGTAATGGTCAGAAAATGAGGAACTGTTGTAAACACAGTCTTCTATCCATCCCACAGCCGTTGCACTCAAGAACTCACTAGAGTTCTGGTTCCCTCCACAAGACCCACATTATATTAATCCCAGAAGATTCCATGATGGATGGGAGTGGGGTTTATAAAGGCCCACCCTTCCTTGAGGATCTACTGGCAGTTAATGGTGGCTGGTAGGATGAAGACTCATATTCTTGTATCGCATCTGGTAAGTTTCCCATGCTTCAGTTAATATAAATAACCTCAAACGCATGCTCAGACAAGCAACTCTAATTAAATTAGTGGATTGTTTAGAAAAGATATAAATGTAGGGAAAAGATACGTTAGGAAGAAAGGAGGCTCATACAAAGTAGGAGGCTAAGGGAGGGTGATGGTGGTAAGTGTAATCAAAACCTATTATATACATTATGAACTTGTCAATGACTACATTTTAAGAATGAAAAACAATTTCCTACTAAGGCAGAAAGGAAGTAGGTTAACGAATCAGGGGGCCAACTGGCCTTTGGTCTACTAATGGTATGTATCTACCTTCAGCACAAAGATATCAGAATTCATATAAAGGCTTCCTAGAGGCAACTGTGTGATTCATCAATATAGAAAGATACTTAGGATTGAGTTGGAAACTACTAAAGTTGGGCAGACACTTAACATTATTATTTCTATTCTTTTTCCTGGAAAGTTTAGCCAAAAATGCAGATCAAAAGGAAGAAAAAATAAAAGATGGATGCTGGTACTATTTCCAAAAATAAACACGTGTTGAATACCTTGAAGCATCCCTGATCTTACTAGTGACCCACCTCACTGAAGCTCTGCAGCCCTGGGAACCTGAATCAGTTATTTTTATTGTCCCCGATGGATGCTCACCTACAGAGTTCCTGACCTCAGATGAACAAGCGACCTCTTCCATCCATCTATGTTCTGATTTTCTGTGGCCATCCCTTTGCCTTTGTAACTCGAGTCTTATCATTCATGTTCCTAACTTTGGTCTAGAAACCTGATCTGAAGCTCTATATTCTTGACTTTCCTCCAGTTTGTTGCAGTTGTTACTTCTCAAGGCTATCTGGTTTATCTAGGGCCAGCCTGGCAACCCAAGTTTGGCCCGTGGTCACTCTAGTTGATTGAGGACTCTGGGGTGCCATAACATGACACTAATTTTGTCAGCATTGCCATATAGTCCAAGCGTTTCTCCTGTATTGCTATCATGCCAGTATTAAATAGCTACTGTTTAATACCAACTAAGTGAGTCTGTGTAGGTAAACTAGAGCCAGACAAGGAAGATCGGGTGCTAATGATGAAGATAAAGCAACTAAAGTTGTATCTAGGGTAAGAAGATCACAGGTAGACATCCTTAGATTCAGACAGAGCCTATGGCTTGAATGTGAAATGTCCTTCCTAAGCTCTTATGCTTGACCACTTGGTCTCCAGATGCTAGCACCATTTGTGAGGTTGTGGAACCATTAGCAGTTGGAGCATTGCTACAAGAAGTGTGTTGCTAGGGACAGGCTTCATGGCTTTATAGCCCACCACACTTCCTGTTCCTCTCTTCCTCCTCACTATAGATTCATTGTGACCAGCTGCCTCCTGCACCTGCCACCAGACCATGTCTGCATCCTCAGAAGCTGCGAGCCAAAGGAAACTGGACTTTCCTTACGCAGATCTTTCAGGGTGTGTGTCACAGCAACAAATCAAGCAGCCAACACAGAAGAGAAGGAAAGGCATCCAATAAAAAGGCTCACAGAAACCTTGCAGTTCTCAGGTGAACTGTCCAGGGTCCCCAAGGGTGAGAAAGCCTCTCCCAGGACTTCCGCAGAATCTGTGGGTCCCCGAGGGTGAGAAAGCCTCTCCCAGGACTCCCACAGAATCTGTGGGCCTAACTAAATAATCACATTTAAAAACTAATTTAGTCATCTGGGTTGTTAGCAATCCCTTTAAACAGCAGCACCACAAAGTGAATGGCATGTCCTTGGTTAATCTTCATTACACTGATATCAACACACTCAGATTTGGCTTTGAGGGTTATTTAGTTAGAATGAGATTGAGAGGAGAAAAGAACAGGTAAAGGAGGAATCCAGAAATGTATGTTTCCCATGGAAAGGGGGCATGCATAGTTGCCTGTTGTCTTCACCCTTGCCATCCCTTCTTGGGAAAACAAGAGTAAAAAATACAAAATAAATGCAAATCTTTTTAGAACTCAGTGGATACTAGGGGCTTAGTCTCTGAATATATTGATTCAATTAGTGACTGTACCAGCTAATGACATAGGTTTTACTAACCCCATTTAATGAATGAAGAATGTGAAATCCTGAAGTATTATATAATCTGTCCATGGTCAGTCAGCTATGAGTTGACAAGAAAGACAAAATGTAACATAGGAGATGATGGTCCTGTATTCAAAGAAGTATTCCCTTCTCAGAGACACCCTAGGTGGAAAGAGAAGATAATTTTCTCAACTCTGGGGGAACTATGAAGATCTGACTTACACAATTAAGATTCAAAGTGAAATGATCTCTATTCTATGAGTCAATGGGGAACCAAAGCTAACTCTCAGGCGATTAAGAATTCCTGTAGAATCCCACTGATATTTTCTTGAGTGCCGGTTAAAGTGAGACTCTGCTGGGCTTGGGAGACTAACGGTCGACAGAGACAGACCTAATGTCCACCTCCCTGAGTCTCTGGACAGTTTATAAGTGTAAGGAGAACAGGCATTATGAGTATGACAACAGAGCCAAAACCTGTGGGTAGAAAAGACAAACACATTTCATGATTTATAAATTCAGCAGAACCTTGGAGAAACAAAGATTGGGCTGAAATTTAAATGATAAGTACAACTGGGGGAAGTAAAGGCTAAATTTGACTTCACAAGCCAGTCTAACGACAACCATCTGGAGGCTCACAGGTTACTCTCAAGAGCAACAACCCAGGTGACTGCTACTCTTACTGAAATATTAGCAAATTAAATCCATCAATATGTAAAAAGCATAGGACACCACAATGAGTTGAGTTTGGCCCCAGAATATAACATTTATTTAACATATACATATTCAGAGTAACTTGTCACATTATTTTATTTAAGAAAAATCCCTATGAACACTTCAATATGTGCAAAAATTCATTGGACAAAATTATGTTTTTTAAGGCAAATGGTAGAAATTTAAAAACAAAAATGCAATATTAATTGATTAAGTTATCCTTTCCTTACTCTGAGAATGGAGCAAAGATGACCATCCTATATGCTCTTATTGAAAATTCATGCTGAAGTTCCTAGATTGTGTAGCCAGACAAAAGAAAATAATTATAGAAAATTTGGTTTTTTTTTAGATATTTTCTTTATTTACATGTCATATGATATCTCCTTTCCCAGTTTCCCCTCCAAAAAAAAAGAAAAGAAAAGAAAAGAAAAGAAATAAAATAAAAAAAACAAAAACAAAATAAAACCCCTGTTCTTTCCCACCTCTCCCTGCTCACCAACCCACCCTCTCCCACTTACTGGTCCTGGCATTCCCCTACACTGGGGCATAGAACCTTCACAGGGCCAAGGGTCTCTCCTCCCATTAATAACTAACTTGGCCATCCTCTGCTACATATGCTGCTAGAGCCATTAGTCCCACCATGTATATGTACTCTTTGGTTGATGGTTTAGTCCCTGGGATTTCTGAGGATACTAGTTAGTTCATATTGTTGTTCGTCCTAAGGAGCTGCAAACCATTCAGCTCCTTGGGTCCTTTCTCTAGCTCCTTCATTGGGGACCCTGTACTCAGTCCAATGGATGGCTGTGAGCCTCTACCTCTGTATTAGTCAGGTACTGTCAGAGCCTCTCAGGGCACAGCCGTATCAGGCTCCTATCAGCCAGCACTTGCTGGCATCCACAATAGTGTCTGGGTTTGATGATTGAATATGAGAAGGATTCCCAGATGGAGCAGTCCCTGGATTGTCCTTCCTTCTGTCTCTGCTCCATAGTCTGTCTCTGCAACTCCTTCTATGGGTATTTTGTTCCCTGTAGCCCGCGTGGTCCTCTCGCCGGGAAGAAGACACGCGGACACTAGGTTCCTTCTGCAGCAACTGTTTATTTGTCTCCATCCATAGTGAAAAAGGGTCGAACCCAAAATCCGCACTGCTTATATACACCACAGTGCATGTATCTGCCCACAGCGTGGTGTGTCTGCTCATGATTGGCTGTTCGCTCATTACCCTACGTAACGCCCCGGGATGGGCCGTGACATGGCGTCTTTTTCACTCTACGCACATGCGCCAACATTTCTCTACGCACATGCGCAAACAGTTGTCCACTAGGAGTTAACAGCGGAAGTAGGCGCCATCTTGCCATGGCGAATGCCTTTCAAGATTCACGGCTCCCCACAGTTCCCCCTTTTAAGAAAGAACAAAGTATCCACACTTTGGTCTTCCTTCTTCTTGAGTCTTGTGGTTTGTGGATTGTACTTTGTGTATTCTGATCTTCTAGGCTAATATCCATAGAAAATTTGTTTTTAAAAAAATATTCCTGGCCGGGCAGTGGTGGCACAGGCCTTTAATTCTAGCACTTGGGAAGCAGAGGCAAGCAGATTTCTGAGTTTGAAGCCAGCCTGGTCTACAGAGTGAGTTCCAGGACAGCCAGGGCTATACAGAGAAACCCTGTCTTGAAAAAAAAAAAAAAAGGATTCTTGTAATTGTAAAACGTTCCAAGTTATCTGTGAAAGAACTACCAGAGTTGGTGAGTCATATATCATAATGTTGTGTAATATAAAACCAATATATGAAACTTAATTGTATCTCTATTCTATAGCAATTAATTTTTTTTAAAAAAATGTCAATGCTATTTACAATAGCATCTAGAAACAAGAACTTCTTACAAATAAACCAAGCAAATGATATGTAAACCTTCTTCACTACAAAGTATCAAACATGGATAGAAATTGAAATACACATAAAGAAATGAAACTATACAGAGCACATCCAAACATTATTTATTCTCTTTATCCTGCCATATTGATCTTGGCCCAAGACAACCACAAACACAATTATAGCAGGAGCGAGTATAGGGTTGGGAGGGCTGGCTCACTGGATAAAAGGTAAGGACCACAAAGTCCAAGTCTCAGATACCCAACACAAACACAGCGAACACTGCAGTGGCTGGGGAATGTAGACTAAAACAGAATGCTTGAGGAGAGTCCAAACTTCAGCTTTGAGTTCTACACACATGTGCACACATATGCATACATGAACCTGTGCACACACACACCCATTCACATGCGAACACATGTGCACACACACACACTCCACAGAGACACACATAAAAGTTACAACAGGGCTTCCATGTACTAATAAAGTAACTATATAATATCTACAAAAAATCAAAATATCTAAAATATGTTAAAATCTTAAAACGAAGAGTCAACAATGTGAAATGACTCACTATTCCTTCTGCTACAGTCATAATGATAGTGTGTTATCAGTGACACAGTCAAATGATTTTCATTACTAACTAAAATAATTCAACTTGAATGAGAACTCTCTTCAGCAAATGGTTTAGGGTAGCTGGATAGCCATATGTCAAAAATGAACCTGGATCCCTCCATCACACACACACACACACACACACACACACACACACACACACACACAGTTAATGTGATACAGATTATAGACCAGATGAAAAAGCTGAAAGTGTGAAGGTTTAAGAAGAGAACATAGGAGGATACAGATTATAGACCAGATGAAAAAGCTGAAAGTGTGAAGGTTTAAGAAGAGAACATAGGAGGATGTCTTTCTGATAATTTGTTGAAAAATAGTGCTTATAGTAGGGAGAAAAGAACATAAAAAGAAAAAAATTAGTAAGCTTAGATTCATCAAATTTGTAAAACTTTCTGTTCAAGAAAGATATTAAGCAAACAAAAATTCCAATGAATAATATCATATGTATATGTATGTGCATATCTATACATATATCTTCAATAAAATTACACAGAGAATGTACAAAAGGCCGCATATAACTCAATGATAAAAGCAAAACAAGTCAACACATAATGAACAATAGTTAGCAAACAGAGACATAGAAGCAGCTGAGTAACACGGGCAATGATCAGGAACAGATTTAAATCACAATGATATAACGGTTCTCATACAAAAACTTTTTAAAAAATAGAAACTAACCATCAAGTGTTAGAAAGGAAGATACCACCTGGCATGCTAACTTATGTAAAATCACAAGCTAGTCACTGTGCAGAGCTGGGCTAGAAATCTATGAGGTATATCAGTGTACAACAGTTTCGTCTTCTGTGGTTGGGAAGCCTCAAAGAAGTCACAGTGAATAGAATAGCCCCATTCTCAAATGGTCTCATCACAGCAGCAAAGAGCAGCAGCAAGAAGCCACATACCCAGTGGGCCTCACCTTACCTGAAGAGCCATGCAGCCGCTCCATTTCAGTTGTCACACTGAAGCTGGATGAGACAAACCAACAGAAAGAAAAGAGCCCAGGAGAAGGCACAGGAAACAGAGACTTACCCATTTGCACATTCAGGAATCCCACAAAAACACTAAAACTGGAAGCCATAATATATACACTGAGGGTCTGAGCATGCTCCAGTGCCTGTGAGTAACTATGGGTATGGGAAGGTGAGCAGTCCATCAACTCAAGTGCGTCTTTGGAAGGCGTTTGTCTCATAATGTCATGTCAGTGCTTTTTCTGTTTACTTTTATTTTGTTTTATTTCGTTTTTTAACCTAGATGTTTTCCATATATATTGCAGTTTCCAGCTCTTGGGTTTTGGGGTGGGGGTGTGTGTGTGAGGAATTCCTGAATCTGGGAACAAATGAATCTCTACATCTATATCTGTCTCTTGTGGCTTTTCTTGGACTGTTTAATTTCAGTTTGTTAGTATTGTTCTATTCTTGTATTTGTTTGGTCTTATTATATTATATTTTATTATTATCCCTTAGAAGTCTAATTGTTTTCTAACAAGAGACAGAAACAGAGTGGATCCAGGGCAGGGGAAGGTGGGAAGAAATTGTGAGGAAGAGAGAGAGGGGAAAGCATGATCAGAATATGTTGTATGAAAAGAAATTCTATTTTCAATATAAGAAAAAAAAGACTGGTTCTTAGAATCAAATGGAATGATTTTCTTGGCAGTGAAAAACACAGCAAGTCCATTTATAAAACTATAAAACAGCATCATGTTTTAAAAATTTTTATGTGTGTGTGTGTGTGTGTGTGTGTGTGTGTGTGTGAAACTGTCCCGCAGTTTCACGAACTTGGGTTCCCTCAAGCTAAGGACTAAAGGACCTGAAATATAGGGTTCGAGAACAAGAGAAAACACAAAGCCAAGTTGCGCCCCAATCAAGGCTTCTTATTTTTATTCAGAATGTCCAGAATACACACACACACACACACACACACACACACACAAAACCGAATCTCTACGTTACAATGATATTTGCATAACATAAACACTGCGGAAGGAGTCTGGAGAGAAAGTCACCAGTGGCTGGACAACTGCAGTTGTCTTCAGGCAGTGGGCGTTGTTGTATCTCAGTGTGAACTTCCTGGGCAGCTTTCTTCAGAGACACCTGACAGTCTGCAGAGATCTTTGTCTTAGCTCCCCAGGTAGCAGCCTCAAGCGGAAACTGCCAGAGTCCGAAGGCTGAGCTGAAGGCGGGAAGTAACGTGTGTGTGTGTGTG
>NW_022196891.1:61182672-61206297 GCF_008632895.1 Mastomys coucha
CTGTGGAAGTCAGTCCTCTCTTCCGTGTAAGGTTCAGGGATTAACCACAGGTCACTAGGCTTGACATTAAGCCCCCTTACCTCCTGAGCCATCTCCCTGGTCCAAAACAGAGAAACAGCCTCTTTTATATGAAGATAAAGTCATATTTCCCAAATAGAGTATTTAGATGCAACTGACCATAAGAGATGAGTACATTTAAAATAACATTTATGGACCCACCATTATTATTCTATTATGATGAACTTTATATTTTCTAAATCTGTATAAACACTTCTAAATAAATCTGACCACTCTTTTTGCTTATTTAATAAATTTAACAAGTATTTTTAAGCCAACTAATAAAAAAAATCCAGAAACAGCATTCAAAATACTAAATGACAAAATTATGTTAAAGAGTTGGTATGGGTGCTGGGAGAGGGCAGAAGAAATGTCTGTGGTTGGGAACACTTGCTGCTCCTCCAGGGGATCCAAGTTCAAATCCCAGTGCCCCCATGGAAGCTCACAACTGTCTATTGTTGACATTTCAGGGGTCCATAACAACATTATATATATATATATATATATATATATATATATATATACATATATATATATATGCAGGCAAAATATCCAAACACATAAAAAAACTTTTTTAAAAAAAGAAGCAATATCAGTACTTCAGTTCTACATAGAAAACTATTACTACAATTAAATTTTTGAAAACTGATCATTTTCTTATAAAGTGAATATTTAAGAAATAATTATTACAGTTGTAAGTCATCTGTATTCCAAATGTATTCCAAAGTAGTTTTATTTGGGATATTTCAATATAACATAGTGGTTGTCTTGATTAAAAAACAAAGTTCAAATTTAATATATAAAAGACATCCAAAGGCAAGGGAACAAATCAGATAAAAAGAGCACAAGTATACTTATTTCAGTGAAAAAAAGAGTACTTATGAAAAATGAATTCTATATAACTTAGTATAAATTTGCTGAATATTGATGCTAAGTTTTGCAACAGTGCCAGAATTACATAAACAAAATGAACTATCAGAGGGCCTGAGACTTATATAGTCTAGCTAGGAAAAGAATAGTATAAATTACACATTATGCGTAACAAGGTACCAAAACAAAGGCAGAAAAATTAAAAGCGTCAGCAAAGTTTTCATAATGAGAGCCTTAAATCCATATCTAAAATGAGTTTACTGGGTGAACAAATGTAGAGAAGTGAAGGAAATTTAAACTGCACATATTTGGGAATTAGTGAGTTACATGGGCTGCCTGGGAGTGTCCTACATAGGAACTGTGGTGGATACGGTTTCATGTGCTGAGTTTGGACATTATTCAATAGGCAAGGAAAGCTCATCAAGAGATTTTTAAATAAGGGCATGATGATCAAGACAGTGTTGTAAAAAAGAACGGTTTGTTGGCACATGGAAGACTAAGTAGGGGCCACGTAGGTGGTGATCGTAACTGTTGAAGTTGGCTGCAGTACACTAGCAGACACTGTTTCTCTTGCATTCTGTCTTTGCACCTGTTCTTCCCTGGCATTTTTCCATTACTATAGGCTCAGAGTAACCAGCACTAACCAATCAAAGAAATTTTCCTTTGTACTGGACTATGAAATCTTGAGGGTAAGGACTGAGACATCAATTTCTTGAGTCTTCAAATTCCTAGTTCTTAGAACATAAAATATTCTCAGTAAAAGTTGACTGGATGGGATGGGATGGATGGATGGATGGAAGGATGGATGAATGGACGGATGGGTGGATGGATGGATGGATAGTATTTAAGAGATAGAACCATCCTAACTCAGTTGTACAAGTCATGTGTCAAAGCAAAAGGAATCAAATGTTATTCAGTGACATCTAATTTGGTTAAGATAAAACATAATCCTTATTGACTGAGAGCAAGAATTAAGTTGGGAGGAATGTGGCATCTAATCAGAACTTAACCAGAAATAAGTAAGAGAATAAGAGTAAAGAGAAATGTTGAGTGGTCTGGCAATAACTGGCACAATTTACAAAATTATTCTGAAAGATGGATGCATGGCACAGGAACCAGGGTTGGATAACTATATCTAGAAGTTCTAAGGAATATCCTGCAAATGTACTTTACTCTCAATTGAAGACAATTAAAATAATTTCTTTCTTATTTATATGTATGTGTTTGTCTGTTGTGTATGTGGAGGTACCAGTAGAGGGTGTCAGATCTCTGAAGTTGGAGTTACAGAATGTTATGAGCCACCAGATGTGGATGCTCAGAACTGAACTCAGACCCTCTGGAAGAAGAAGCGAGCCCTCTAACTGCTAAGCCACTTCTCCAGCCCCACAATTAAATTTTTACCCAGTACTCCTTCCAAAGACTCTTCTGGAAAAGAATCCAAGAGATGGAGCCAGCCAGGTCTGACATGGATGGAAGAACCAGCTCAAGCTAAATACCTTAATATCGAGTGTGACAATGTGGGTTTCTGGTACATGTGTGGTCGAGAAGAGAGCCTCCGTATCTCAGCTGTAGCTCTGGGGGTCTCACACGGGATTGCAAGCTATGCTGTATAGATGATGAGTAACATGATTCCCCTGGAAAGACTTGAATGATTTCTTCTACAGTGAAAGCATATTCCTTGTTAGTGTTGCATTCATTGTACAAAGTTGGCAGTGTAGTAAAAACATTTACATGCAATTATATCACATAGCATGTAGCATGTAGCATGTAGCATGGCATTTTGATCTTACTCACCCACTATTTCCCCTATTCTCTACCTCTCCTATTATTGCTACTCAACCTCTTGAGAGTCTTCCTTCTACTTACATCCCTTATATACCTACATGATTTCTGTGTGTCTTGATATGTGCATATGTCTAAGTGTTTGTGTGTGGAATGCATATGCGTGAGTGCACATGTATGGAGGTCAGAGGTCAACCTCCAGGTGTAGGTCTCAGGAATTATTCACTTGTTTCTTAGTGTTGGTTTTGTTTTTTTTTTAAGACAGGGTTTCCTCACTGGTCTGGTTATTGCTATGTCCAATGGAATCTACCTGTCTCTACCTTCCTAGGGTTGTGATCACAAGCATCAGCCACCATGACTAGTTTTTTTATGTGGGTACAGATGATTGAACTTTGTTTCTAATGTTTTTACAGCAAGCACTTTACCAAGTGAGCCATATTTCATGTATATGTATACATATGTATATATATATATATATATACATATATGTGTGTACACATGCACACATACATGTAAAATGATGCTATCGAGTGGTGGTGTATTCATGCTTTTCTAGGATGAACAAGGACCTGAGTTTGATTCCCACGGCCACAAAAAGATATTCTTCAACTCCTAAGCCTATGAAACTAATTCCAAAGTCTCAGGAGGCCTAACATATACTGACTATAGTGATACGTCAGTATCAAAAATACATAAATAGAACTATTTACCTTGAATGCAGTATACTGATGCTTTTGAGTCCTTAACACCATTTAGCCCTTTGGTTAAAGCTAAATGCTTTTGAAGTGTGTGAGTTAAAATTCATAGGTTGAAGGCCTAACACCCAGAGTGAGTATATTTCAGAGATAGCAACTTCTCCAAAAAGTGATTAAACTGCAGCTGGAAAGGTTGGGGTTCTGACGTATTGCTTGGTATCTGCATAGCTATCACACAAGAGCTCTCTGTCCCTCCATTTCATAATCTACACTGATACTGAGGCAAAGGTATGTGAGAAAACAATGAGAAGCGGGCATTTATAAGGCATAAAGAGGATGCTAACAAGTAAGCCATCCTGTCAGTTCTTAACCTAGAACTTTTAGGGTCTGAAACCATGACAAAATTAGTTTCCATTATTTAAGTCACTCAGACCAGACCATGATACTTAGCTAAAGTAGTATACACAACCTAATACAGCATATAAGTAAAACAAGCTAGTGTGTGCACTTGCATCCATTGCCCCTAAATGCTAAGCTTTTTATAGTGGGATAAAAACCCCTAGTGTCCATTCAGGCTTTTTAAATGCATATAAAATAATGTTCTGTGCAGTCCTCAAATTGATCTGATAGCTCTGCTTTCACTTTGAACCAGTGAGTTTACTAAGAATGTAGCAAACAAGAACCTAAAAAGTATTAGCAAGTAGCAGATAGCAAAATTGTATCCAATCAGATGTCCACCGCATCCAGCAGAACAACTGGTTGTAGCCTAATTGAGACAGTAACATCATCAAGTCGGCTGACATCCAGTAGAAACCGGCTCAGGAAGTCATCTGGAGTTTCCAGGCAGAGCAGCGTGTTCCCCCAGGTAAGGCATAAGTAAAAGAACAAGAGTAGCAGCAGGTAACACCACCATATTCACCACTCAGCATTTATGAACATATTAGAGAAGTCGGAGAGGTTAGCTGAAGTTCCCAGTTGAGCTTCCTCTCCATGGATGAGCTTCTCATGCCTGGACTTCTGGCTTCCCATTCACACTCAGAGAATTTTCTATTGTGGAGCATATAGTAACCTGTGTTAACA
The DNA here is from genome assembly GCF_008632895.1 of Mastomys coucha. NCBI lineage: Eukaryota > Metazoa > Chordata > Mammalia > Rodentia > Muridae > Mastomys > Mastomys coucha. Next base: position 61,187,157 of record NW_022196891.1, read on the forward strand.
ACAGTTTGCCTCTATCTGTTCTCAAGCACATAACTCATAACCTTAGCCACTTGTTCCTTTCTCTTGGTTAAGAGTAAGCGGACCAGCATGCACCAGGACAGGGAGCTTGGGAGGATACAAGCAAGCCAGGGTCTTCTCAGTCCAGAGAACACTTTCAACAGCACATGGTAAGTTGCCAATATGTGGGTCATTACCAACAAGCAACAACACATTACGAAATGTTCAATTAAATATAATCAAATTCAGCAAAAGGGATTAGAGAAGATGTCATAAGCACAGGTTTGGCTTTGAATGTATGATAACAGGATGGCTGGATAGAGGTAGTTGAGAGAATGTGTTTAAAAGGACAGAAAGAGCTTGGAAAACTGAACAAATGTCCTCATATCTCATGGAGGACTTGGGATCTGAAGAATCATTAGTATGCGTGACTATTTGTGAGACTGACAAAGTAACAAGACCTGGAGCCCATTCAGGAGAAGTGCTTCGCAACTGATTATCTCCGTCCTGAGCTAGCTGTGGAGACTGGGTTAGTCCTACCAGGATGGAGCATCTCCGCCATGAATGGCAGGATTTTACCAAGTATCCTTAATCCAAAGGACAGACTCCTCTGAAACTAGAGTTTTATAGGAGGAAACCTCAACAAAAAGAAAGTGCTCTAGCAGTGTTAAGTAAGAGTATCCAGTGCTGGGTCTGTAAGAGTTTTAGGAATAGAAAAGGCAAAGTGATTATGAAGAAGTCAGGAGTAAATGGTTGGCAAAAGATGACAAATGGACCAGAATATTCTTTGGATTTATTTTGATGAGAAAGGATGAGGACAAGTATTGAGGAAAGAATCCAATGAAAATGTAACTTATTCATAATTTTAGGGTTATAATAATACCCACCCCAATGAGGAAAGGGAAGAAAGGAGACCAAAGACTATTGGTTTTCACAGGAAGAAATGGATAAGGTGGTACACTGAGTAAGCTTTGGATTGGATGGTTTAAATCATTTCCACACTTTCTTGGGCATATCAGAGAGTCCTTAGTTATCTGGTGCCTGACTCTAAATTAGTGATGTAAGGCAATAGAAGTATTGGGCTGGTGTAGAGTTTGATAAGAAAATTGATCAGAACTTGATCTCTGAACAGTTGGTTTGTTATTAATGATGTTTCCAGGCAAGTTGATTGCTACATCTAGTCATCAACTAATTGTGGGGACAAAAGTCTCTCCTGATACCAAAGAACCCAAAGATCACAAAACCCAGAAAAAATGCATAATTGCCATACCACGTGTTATCTATAAGTGTCTATGATGAAAAAATAGGAAAGAATCAGAAGATAATAGCAATCTGATCCAGGTCATGAACATCAGATTAAGCTATTAAGATTCAAGTATATGTATTATACATACTTTGTCTTCAAATAGCTTATATGTGTCTTTACACATCTATATTGATATAAACAGTATAGATAAAGTTACTAGGGTTTTCAACCCCCACCATTGTTTTTCCATTTTATGTTAGAGGCCACAGTACCACCGGGCCATTTTTAGATAGCTGTTACATTATTGGGTGAACTGTAGCCCAAGTATTACACTTTCAGAAATTTATGAAGTTTTCTAGGTCTAATTATATTACACTGGCTATGGTAATTTACCAATTCATGCTTTCCTCATGGGTTGAAACAATAAATCTGCCTCCAAAGCTGGAGTTATTATATTGAGGTATCAATTTTCTGACTTTCAGGTTCTGGCCTAGTAATTTAATTTTGAATGTATATTTAAAACAGACACGGTTTTAAATCACATTCCATTAATGGGCTCTGTTTTAAATAAGTTTCTTAATATAAGTAATACTACTTTGTGCTTGATTTGTTCAAAAGCTATTTAAAAGCCCTTGAACCTCAAATGTGTGACTGCTTCAATGTCACTACCATTTATGGCAATATATGTAAAGGGGCTGAAGTATTTAAACTTATTTTCTTTCCTTTTTTTTTTCTAATTCTCCAAAGAGACATAATTGTGCTTCTTTAACACAGACTGACAATTTTTTATACAAGATTATTTAACTTTGTTAAAAAGTTACATAAAGCAATCAAACATGAGCATTAATTAAAAGCATATGTGAGGTGCCATGCATTCTAGAAATAAATGCAAAGCAGTAATCCAGTAAATATAGGGCCAGGTTTTCTGGTCTGGTTGTGCACACACGAAATCAGAGAGCACAAGAGGCTATGATAGGTATGTGATTGTTCATGCCTAGGTGTGTCTGTCTATGATGTGACAGGCTGGCTTCCACCCTGCTCCAGCAGCCTAGAGAACTGGTCTCTTGCATACAGCAAGACACATGCCAGGATATTAACACTCTACATTTCCAAGAGCCTCTGTTCACACCAGCTCCAGAGTAAACACCATGAAAGAAGGAGACTTGAGCCATTAAAAAAGCACACAAGCAACAAGGCAAGAGAGTTCCAAATGTCATAAAAATGCCAAGTGTTTCAAAAACAACTGCCCATTTGTTCTGGAAGTGTCCGCAGAGCAGGAGGGTAAATAAGACCCAGTACCTGTTAGGTTTATAGGCAAATAACCATTCTCTGCAACGCGTGAGTGAGTGAAGAGTAATTCTATGCAAACCATGATAAGTAAACTTGAGAAGTATAAACTAAGTCTTCCCAGTAGGAGCAGGAAGTGAAAGAGAGGAAAAAGAGGAAATGGGATTTTCTGGGTGGCATATCACCAATGTGGGAATCCACTGGCCAGCAAAGACTGCAACAGGATTTTATAAAGGGACTGGCTTGAAGTAGAATCTCTGAGGCTGTGCAGTAAATCTGACTCTTGATAACAACTCTGCTCTCCAAAATCTAATTATTAATAGGTCATCTATACGATAGTATGGAAACATACATCATACTTTTTACATACTGAGCACAGACTATAAATTCATTGGGAGTTTTTAATGAAATTAAAAAAAAAATGAATCCAGTTCAGTTAGTCCTAACCAGCAGCCAAGAATTCAAACTAATGCAGCCTTGGATTTTAGGAACTTGTGTCTCAGAGAATAGCTAACTCCTAACTGGAAAAGATGTTTCAAAAACAGGTCATTTGGCTTTAACCAAGTTTAAAATATCTTTAAATTCTGAAAAAAAAATCTTTATAAATTTTTAAATTAGGGCAAAAACTTTTCAGGTTTAAAATTCTTCAATATCTTGTTACATTTGTTTATTTTGGGAGTGTGTGGATGTGTATGAATGGGTACACGTGCCATGGCACACATGTGGTAGTCAGATGATAACTTACAGGAATTTGTTCTCTGCTTCTGCCATGTGGCGTCTGCTGATCAAACTCAGGGTGACAGGCTTGGCAGCAAGCTCCTTTACCTGCTGAGCCATCTTGCCAGCCCTCACATTTTGTTTACTTTGAACCCCATGTGGTTTTCTGGGAGGTACTGAAAGGTGTAAAAAGAAAATACTTAAAGAATGATATAAAATGCCTCTGTGGTTTCATTAAATTAAAGGCATTGATTTAATTTTAACAGGAAATATTTTGATGAGGAAGGTGTCACAGAATTTGACATGAGTCACTTTTGTTTGAAAATCCTATGTACTTAAAAATTAGAAAAGAGTGTTCTTACAGCAGGACTAGGATTCACTGTGGTGAAACTGATTTGGCTTAAGTTTTTGGTTTTTTTGTTTGTTTGTTTGTTTTAAATTAACCGTTTCAGTGACTTCACATTATAGAGTAGAGTACGATATTGGCGGGTTTGTAGAGGTTTTGAAATCAGAAATAACTAGTGTCTATAAGAACTCTGAAGAGGAAGAACTGAAAGAGGAAAAGAAGAGAGAGGAGCAAAGAAATAGCCTAAGTGCTGTGTCGGATCAGACACAGCTAGATGCAACCATTCATGTTTGTCTTTAGGTGCGAGCTAGATTCTGGGAATCCATGCACACACACACACACACACACACACACACACACACACGAACATTGAAAGACAAAAGTAACTATATGATAAACCCACAGACAATGTCATAGTAAGTGAGGAAATTCTGAAAGTATTTCTGGGGGAAAAAAAAACAAGAATGTCCACTTGTATCATTTCAATTCAAGATAATAATAGAAGACATATCCAGAGAAATTAGGTAAGAAAAATAATTAAACTGTCCAGTCACAAAAGATGTCAATTGTATTATCAAAGTAGTCTTGATTTCAGAACATACAATCCTATACGTAGAAAAACCTAAAGACATCATGTACCAAAAAAGATAATTTTTAGAAACTCATATTAAAATAAAAATTTTAAACCAAAGAAGTCTTATTTAGGGGAAGACATTCTGCTTGGCAGTTTATTTATCAAGAAGACCCATTTGCTGCCTCAGCTTCCCCAGTCAATTTCTGCTGGGTGTTTGAAAGCCCCGGATTTAATGATATTATCTTTGCTGAGTTTCCCAATCAAGCTTCTCACCCAGTTGTTTCTGCTGAGTATTGTGAGCATTGATCTAATGATATTTTGCTATCTGCTATTTCTACAATCTACTCCTTGCTATTTACTTTTTTACTTTTGCTTACTATATACTTGATCAACTGGTTCAAACTGAGAAATATGGATATTGAAGATTTGCCTGTGGAATATATAAAATAAGAACACTTGATAGAATGTGACTGGTCCATATGAAAGGACAAAACCCTGTGATTTATAACAATGGATCAAACTGGAGAGTATTATGTTAAGGGAACAGAAAAGCAAATGTGTTCCCAATCACTCATGGAAGCTTAAAAAAACTTCATAGATACTGAGAATAGACAAAAATTCACTAGAGTGAGCAGTTGGAGGGTATACAGTGGATATTAGATAGAGCTAGATGGAATAAGTTCTAACCCCTCATAATACCATGGATAACTGTGTCTAAAACTATCATTTATATGTTTAAAAATCACCAGAGAGGAACTATTTGAAAGTTCTCAGTACATAAAAATGAGAATATCAGAGGATTTAATCATTACACATTGTATGTGTGTATTGAACTACAAAACTGAATACTATAAAAGTACAAATGCATTAAAAATAAAATTTAAAAATAACCTATTCTAGTGTACACAAGCATGACTAAATAAATGAAAAAAATTAAAAGAAAAAAATCATCTAAATGAAGGGAAAAGGTTAAAAAATTTAAAGAAAAATGATAATTAGCAAAGACAAAGTTTACACATTGGAAACAATCTTTCCGATCTGCAGTCATTTCTATGCCACGTTCTGCCTATCACAGGAGAGGGGAGTAATTAAAAAAGAGGGGGGTAGAACAAAGGAAGGAGGAAGGGAGGGAGTGTAGAAATGACTGGGGAAAGGAAAGGAAGGGAAAGAAAATAAAGTTAAAGTCTTAAAGTCAAATTGAAGATGACAAGGTTTTGGCTCCTTGGTTAAGCCTTGATGAGGTTATTCAATGAAAAATAATTTATGTCAATCCTGAAAATATAGATTCATGTTTTTTCACCTAACTCCAATGTTATTTCCAACTGGCAGTTAACAGGAACTAACTGGAATGAGTTGGCCGTTCTTGTTCTGTACTTTATAACGCAGATGTTATGTCACGAACATTCATGTCACAGCAGTAACTTTTCTTACAGAAGTGACGAGGGCACCTCCTTGGTCACCACGTACTTTTCAAGTCACTCCAGGAGAGGTGCCTGGCAGTTCGCATGCACTTTCCGCATTAAATTCTTTCTAATCCTGCTACTAAAAACTTCAGAGGAAACACCTGGATGCTAATATGGCCATAGCTTAAATTTTCCCCAAGTGGTCACATGATCTTTGACTACTTCATTACCTATTACGTTAGCTCTGAAGTTTGCCTGAAGTATGAAATATGCCCTAAGAAATATGTAGTAAGTTTGGAGTCAGTGAGTATCTAACACAAATGGTATTTGTGTGAGATGGTGGAATTGGAAGCCACAGAGTGACAGTAAGAGATGGTGTGCAATCTCTCATGAGGATTTCATGATTAATAGGTTGTAAAAATTCAGTAGAATGGCCAAAGGAAAGACAACACATAAACTCGAGATGTAGATGTACAGAAATGACGGCTTACATAGCAGAAATATTGTTTGCTTGTCCTCTAGTTGTTGAGGTCACTCTCTAGTTCTTACAGCCTCAGTTCCTCAGAAAGTGTCCTGTGCTCTCAACAGCCTCTCAAGATCTAAATAATGATTCTCCAGTCACATCCTCCTTAGCTTTTATGGAACTACATTTTAGTTCCATGTAGAATATAAAGCTATGAATTTTATCCACTTATTTTCTTTGTACTTATGCTGCATTTAAAAGTACTCTCTCGAGTCAGAAACTATGCCTACCCATAGGGAGATGTGCCTATCCAAGTCTAAGGAAATGCCTGCTTATACATTTTGAAAAAAATTAATAAATCAGTTTATAATGACCAAAGTTCAGATCATCTTTCCTTCATTATTCTAAGTACATTTCTCCAAAAGGATACAGTATCTATACTCTTGTAACTTCTACTTGAACATATAACTATGCGTATATTAAGTTGCAAAGATAAGTGTCTGTAACTAAATGCATATCTCCTGTGTATATAAGACAATACATTCACTTGGCTGTGTATCAAGTAACAAGTGTCATGAGGTTGGCATAACACATAGCTATTAAAGCATTATTTATACTATAACAGAAAATCAAATTCAAGATTCATTATCCTTATAGGCCACTTCTCTCCCAATTCTGACACTTGGAGTCACCCAGTGATGTCATAATTGTTTGCTATGTCATATTGGTTGTCAACAGGGGTTGCCACCATCAAGAACAAGATGCATTGTAAAGACTCCTTTTAACTGAAATCTCCTTTGTATTAAGATGTGTATCATGAGCTCAAATTAATTTGAAAAGCGAGAAGATGACTGCACTAATATCTGGTGGTTGTGGACTCTTTGGACCACAGTGGCCATTTGATGATGTCCCAAAGGCAGTCACAAGGTAAGAAAGAACTATACAAAGATTACTGAAGTAAATCAAGATGGAAATTTTTAAATAGATTATTTGGACTATTTTTATTTTGTTTTTTATTTTATTTATTCACTTTACATCCTCCATCCCTCCCCTCATCTCCCATCCCCTTCTCCTCTGAGTAGGTGGGGGCCCCCATGGATATACCCCCACACTGGCACATCAAGTCTATGCACAGCTAGGCACATCCTTTTCTAGTAAGGCCTGATAAGACCACTGAGCTAGAAGAACATATCCCATAGACAGGCAACAGCTTTTGGGACAGCCCTTACTCCAGTTATTGAGACCCTCATAGAGACCAAGCTGCACCTCTGATACTAATGTAGAGGGGGGTAGGTCTAGCCTGTGTATACTCTTTGGTTGGTGGTTCAGTCTCTGAGAGTTCCCGGAGTCCAGGTAGTTGACTCTGTCAGTCTTACTGTGGAGTACCTATGTCCTTTGGGGTCCTCAATCCTTCCACAACTCTTCCAATAAGAATCCCCAAGCTCCATCCATTGTTTGGCTATGGGTCTCTGCATCTGTCTGAGTCAGCTGCTTGGTAAACCCTCTCAAAGCTGCCATGCTGGACTCCTGATTGCAAATATAACAGTATCATTAATAGTGTCAGAAGAGGCTCTATGTTTCTTGTATACAGGCTAAATTTTGGGTCAAAAGTTTTGTGGGTAGGTTGGAGTCCCTACTGCTCCATGAGGTTCCTGTCTGGCTACAGGAGGTACTCTCTTCAGGTTCCATATATCCAGTGCTGTGAGTTACAACTAAGGCAACCTTCAGTGATTCTTGGGTGCCTCCCCTATCCCAGGTCTCAGGCACATCCTCTAGACACCCCCCCCCACTTTTCTACCCCCACCAGTTGCACATTTCCATTCATTCTCATAGCCATCTGGCCATCTCTCCTTGCTCTCCCTACACCTGATCCTGAACTCCCCCAATTCCCTTCCCCATCCCTTCTCCCATCTTCTTCCCTCCCTCCATCTGCCTCCTAAGTGAGAATCAAGCATCCTAACTTGGGCCTTCCTTCTTGTTTAGCTTCTTTGGGTCTATGGAGTGTAGCATGGGCATCCTGTATTTTATGGTTAATATCCACTTATAAGTGAGTACATGCCATACATGTCTTTTGGGTTCCATTCATTTAGCTGCAAACTTCATGATACCTTTGTTTTTAATAACTGAATGATATTCCATTGTGTAGATGAACCACATTTCTTTATTCATTCTTCAGTTGAGCAACATCTAGGTTGTTTCCAGTTTCTGACTATTATGAATAAAACTGCTAGGAACATAGTTGAGCAAGTGTCTGTGTGGGATGGTGGCACATCTTTCAGGTATATGCCCAGGAGTGGTATAGCTGGGTCTTGAGGTAGAACTATTCCCTATTATGGGAGAAACCACCAAATTGATTTCCAACATGGTTGTATAAGTTTGCACTCCTACCAGCAATGGAGGAGTGTTTCCCTTGCTCCACATCTTCGCCAGCATGGGCTACCACTCGAGACTTTATCATAGCCACTCTGACTCAGAGGTGTTCTGATTTGCATTTCCCTGATGACTAAGGACTTTAAACATTTCTTTAGGTGCTTCTCAGCCATTTGAGACTCCTCTGTTGAGAATTCTGTTTGGCTCTGTACCCCATTTTTAGTTGGGTTATGTGGTTCGTTGGTGTCTAACTTCTCGAGTTCTTTATAAATTCTGGATATTTGCCCCTTGTCAGATGTCGGTAAATGAAGATCCTTTCCCAATGCCATTTTGTCCTATTGATAGTGTTCTTTGCCTTACAGAAGCTTTTCAGTTTCATGAGGTCCCATTTATCAATTGTTGTTAGAGCCTGAGCCATTGGAGTTCTGTTCAGAAACTTGTCTCCTGTACCAATAAGTTCAAGGCTATTTCCCAGTTGATATTCTATTAGATTAAGTGTATCTTGGTTCATGTTGGGGTCTTTGATCCACTTGGACTTGAGTTTTGTGCAGGATGTAGATATGGATCTATTTGCCTTCTTCTACATGAAGGAATCCAGTAAGACCAGCACCATTTTTTGAAGATACTTTCTTTTTTTCCATGGAAAGGTTTTGTCAAAAATCAAGTTTCTGTGGGTGTATGGGTTTATTTCAGGGTCTTTGATTCAATTCCATTGATCAAACTGACTGTTTCTACACCCATACCGTGCTGTTTTTATTACTATCGCTCTGTAGTATAATCTGAGGTCGGGGTGGTAAGGGTGCTTCCTTTTATTGTTCGGGATTGTTTTAGTTATCCTAGGTTTTTATTGTTGTTGTTGTTTTTCCATATGAAGTAGAGAACTGATCTGTCAAGGTCTGTAAAGAATTGTGTTGGAAATTGCATAGAATCTGCTTTTGGTAAGATGGCCATTTTCACTCTGTTAATCTTACTGATCTGTGAACATGGGAAATCTTTCCATCTTCTGATAGCTTCCTTTATTTCTTTCTTCAGCGACTTGAAGCTCTTGGCATACAGGTCTTTCAGTTGCCTGGTTAGAGTTATACCAAGATACTTTATATTATTCATGGCTATTGTAAAGGGTCTTGTTTCCCTAATTTCTCTCTCAGCCCATTTATCATGTGTATAAAGGAGAGCTGCTGATTTTTTTTTTTTTTTTTTTTTTTTTTTTTTTTTTTTTTTTTTAGTTAATTTTATATCCAGCCACCTTGCTGGACAGTTATCAGCTGTAGGAGTTCTCTGGTAGAATTTTGGGGGTCGTTTGTGTAAACTAACATATCATCTAAAAAATGATGATACTTTGACTTCTTTCTTACTGATTTGTTTTGCTTTGATGTCCTCTAGTTGTCTTATTCCTCAGGCTAGAACTTCAAGTACTATATTAAATAGATAGGGAAACAGTGGGAAGCCTTATATTATTCCTGATTTTAGTGGAATTACTTTAAGCTCTCTCCATTTAGTTTTATATTAGCTATTGGCTTGCTGAAAATTTCTTTTATTATGTTTAGGTATGTGCCTTGTATCCCTTATCTCCCCAAAACTTTTAACATGAAGTGATGTTAGATTTTGTCAAAGGCTTTTTCAGCTCTAATGAGAAGATCATGTGGGTTTTTTTCTTTCGGTTTGTTTATATGGTGGATTACATTGATGGATTTTAATATATTGAACCATCCCTGCATTCTTGGGATGAAGCCTACTTGATCTTGATGGATGATGTCTTTGATGTGCTCCTGGATTTGGTTTGTGAATATCTTGAGTATTATTTTATCAATGTTCAAAAGGAAAATTGGTCTGAAATTCTCTTTCTTGGTTGAGTCTTTGTGTGGTTTAGGTATCAAGGTGACTGTGGCTTCATTGCATGAGTTTAGCATTGTTCCTTCTCTTTCTATTTTGTGGAATAGTTTGAGGAGTATTGGTATTAGCTCTTCTATGAAAGTCTGGTAGAACTCTATACTAAAACCATCTGGCCCTGGGCTTTTTTGTGGGGTTTGGAGACTTTTATTGACTGCTTCTATTTCCTTGGGGGTTATAGGGATGCACAAATAGTTTACCTGATCTCAATTTAACTTTGGTAAGTGATATCTGTTTGAAAAAAATCATCCATTTTTTAAGATTTTTCCAATTTTGTGGAATACAGGCTCTTGAAGTAAGACCTAATGATTCTTTGAATTTCCTCAGTATCAATATGTCTCCCTTTTCATTTCTGATTTTGTTTATTTGGATACTATCTTTCCAAATATTCATTAGTTTGAGTAAGGGTATGTCTATCTTGTTGATTTTCTCAAAAAACAAAACAAAACAAAACAAAATGAAAACAAAAACAAAAACAAAAAAAAAGAAACCCCAGCTCTTGGTTTTGTTAATTCTTTGTATTGTTTTCTTTATTTCTAACTGATTGATTTCAGTCATGACTTTGATAATTTCCTGCCTTCTACTCCACTTCGGTGTGCTTGCTTCTTTTTTTCCCTAGAGGTTTCAGGTGTACTTTTAAATTGCTGGTATTGGAACTTTCCAATTTATTTATGGAGGTACTTAGTGCTATGAAGGAAGTTTTCTCTTAACACTGCTTTCATTGTATTCCATGAATTCAGGTCTGTTGTGCCTTCATTTTCATTGAATTCTAGAAAGTCTTTGATTTTTCTCTTAATTCTCCCCTGACCCAGAGGTCATTGTGTAGGGAGTTATTAAACTTCCATGTGTGTGTAGACTTTCTGGTGTTTCTGTTGATGTTGATGTCCAGCTTTAATCAGTGGTGGTCTGAAAAGATACAAGGCATCATTTCAATTTTTGTGTATCTGTTGAGGCTTGCTTTGTAACCAACTATACTGTTAATTTTCAGGAAGGCTCCATTAGTGCTGAGAAGGTATATTCTTTTATGTTTGGGTGAAATTTTCTATAGATGTCTGTTAGGTCCATTTGATTCATGTCTGTTAGTTTCATTACTTCTGTTTAGTTTTTGTCTGGATAGCCTATCAGTTGGTGAGAGTTGGTTGCTGAAGTACCCCACTATTAATGTGTGGGTTTCAGTGTGCCATTTAAGTTTTAGAAATGTTTCTTTTACAAATGTGTGTGCCCTTTTGTTTGGGACATAGATGTTGAGAATTGAAATATCATCTTGGTAGATTTTTTTCCTTTGATGAGTATGAAGTGTCCTTCCCTGTCTCTTTTGATTAATTTTGGTTGAAAAATTTATTTCATTAGATATTAGATGTATTTTATTAGATATTAGCTGTGACTATTCCAGCTTGCTTCTTGAGTCCATTTGCTTAGAAATTTTTTTCCAGTCCTTCACTCTGAGGTAATGTTTGTCCTTATTGGTGAGGTGTGTTTCTTGTATCCAGCAGAATGTTGAATGCTGTTTTCATATCCACTCTGTTAGCCTGTGTATTTTCATTGGGAAACTGAGTCCATTGATTTTGAGAGATATTATGACCAGTGATTGTTAATTCCTATTATTTTGATGTTGATAATGTTTGTGTGTGTGTGTACTTCTCTTGTTTTTGCTGGTACAGAATTATTTATTTCCTGGGTTTTTTTATTTCTTTCTTTCTTTTTCTTTTTCTTTTTTTTTTAGATGTAGTTATCCTCCTTAGGTTGAAGTTTTCCTTCTATCTAATATTTTCTGTAGGGCTGGATTTGCCCTAGATATTGTTTAAATTTGGATTTATCTTTAAATATTTTGTTTTATCCATCTATGGTGATTGAGAGTTCTGCTGGATATAGTAGTCTGGGCTGGCATCTGTGCTTTTACAGAGGTTGCAAGATATTTGTTCAGGTCCTTCTAGCTTTTAGAGTCACTGCTGAGAAGTTGGGTATAATTCTGATATGTCTGTCTGTATATGTTACTTGGTCTTTGCTCCCTGGCCACTTTTAATATTCTTTCTTTGTTCTGTAAATTTTGGGGTCTGATTATCACTTGGTGGGATGATATTATTTTTTTGTCGAACCTAATTGATGTTCTATAAGCTTCTTATATGTTTATAGGCATCTCTTTCTTTAGGTTGGGAAAGTTTTCTTCTATGATTTTGTTGAAAATATTTTCTGGTCTTTAGAAGTGGGACTCTTCATCTTCTTCTGTTCCTATTATTCTTAGGTTAGGTCTCTTCATGGTGTCCCAGATTTCCTGGATGCTTTGTACCTGGAATTTTTTAGATTTAACATTTTCGTTGACTGGTGTATCAATTTCTTTTATTGTATCTTCTATAGCTGAGAGTCTGTCTTCGACCTCTTGTGTTCTGTTGGTGATGCTTGCCATTTTTCCTGTTCTCTTCCCTAGATTTTCCATCTCCAGAATTCCCTCCGTTTGTGTTCTTTTTGCTTCTATTTCCATTTTCAGGTCTTGAACACTTTTACTATTTCCTTCATATATTTAATTGTATTGTCCTGTGTTTCTTTAAGGGATTGATTAATTTCCTCTTTAAAGGCCTCTATCATCTTTATAAGATCTGATTTAAGGTCAGTTTCTTGTGCTTTGGTTGTGTTAGGACATCCAGAGTTTGCTGTAGTAGGGTTGCTTGCTCTGGAAGTGTCATATTGCCCTGGCTTTTGTTGATTTGTGTTCACTTGAGGGTTTTTAGCCATCTGTATGACTTTGGTCCCTGAATGTTCCTGGTGTGGCAGGCCTTTGATGGATATCTCTTTCTTTAACTTGCCTGGGATTTCCATCTTGGGTTAACTCAGGATATGTTTGCTTGTCCCTATTCTGTCTATTATTTTATTCTAAAAGTTACATAAAATGCTTATAGGTCCTTATATGTTGTTCCTATAGTTTCTTTTTTATTGATTATTTTATTTCTTTACATTTCAAATGTTATCCCCTTTCCAAGTTTCCCCTCTGCAAATCCCCTATCCCCTCTTACCTCCCACTGCCTCTATGAGGGTGCTCACCCACGCACCCACCCATTCTGGCCTCACCACCCCAGCATCCCCTTATGCTGGGGCATCAAGCTTTCATAGAACCAAGGGCCTCCCATCCCATTGATGGTAGCAATCCTATGCTACATATGTAGCTGGAGCCATGGATCCCTCCATGTATACACTTTGTTGGTGGTTTAGTCCCTGGGAGCTTTGTAGAGTCCAGTTAGAAAATGTATTATAGAGGGTTATGGTAAGCCAAAAAGATGCTCACATTATTACATCCTCAGAAGCTTTTAAATGTGTTACCTTATGAGGCAAAAATATATTTGATTAAAATTAAAGACCTACCTTGACATGGAAAGGTTGTCCTAAAGTTTCCAGATAGTCCATATATTTTTAAATGTATAAAATATTGCCTGGCTATGGGGAGACAAATACGATGAAACATGGATCAACAAGAGAGCAAGATGAGAAAGGTCTGAGGTAAAATTGCCAGCTGTGGAGACAGAAGAGGCCACAATAGAGGAGTATAAATGGGCTCTTGAAGACAGGAAAGGAGATGAGGGCAGACATGAGAAGCATTCAGAAAGAGATAAATCCTTGGATCACATCCTGGCTTTAGCCTAGTAGGATTCATTTGATACATATGACCTACAGAACAGTAGCTAATCAATGTGTGTTTCAAACTACAAAGTTCAGAGTACTTTACTCCTAAACAGTTTGGATATAAACTAGTATCAATGCACAGCATATTTTTATCATTGGCTACATTTCCATAACTAAGAACGTTGAATCATCATGTGTTAATACTGCTTTTTATTTGTAAGACATGTTTTTGCTTATTTTAAGTTGTATAATTGAGTTCTTTTAAAATTTGTAATGCAGGTAATTGATCGCATTTATTTACAAAATATCCTTTCCGTCATAGTCTTGCCTTTTCGTTTTTAATGTATTTTTCAAAAGAGAGTCAAATTTATATTTTCTTTTGCAGTGGTTCATTAAGTAATAACAAGACCTTCCAAAATGCTATATTGGAAACCATATGGGAAGCAATAATGGGGGACACTGCCCTCAAGGGTATCATAGGAAAAGAATTCAGCATGTTATCCACACCCAAAAACAGATTCAGAACACATCTGGTTAGATGACATTTTGGAAATATATAAAATTCTGAGAACAGAACACAAATCTGTATTCCCCTGAATTTTTAATATAGGATGGCACTAAAGGAATGCATGGAATTTTGGAAGAATGATAGTACCCTCATAGAACCAAAGACCAAGAAGAATTCATATTATTGCAAGTAAATTATCTGAAAATTTAAAAGAAATCTTGTATGTAATTTTCAGTAGTCTTTTGGTCTTCACATCCTTGTTGTATAGACATTTCTGGCTAATTAACTTGTTTACATTGTCTAAAGTACTTCAGATCCAGTTTTTAAGTTGCTTTTTTACAGTCCATCACACATCTGATCATTCTTGAATAGTCTTCATGGTAGGATTTTCTCTAAGACACAAAATTAAGAGCAGAATAGCTGAGATTTAAAGCCGCTACTCAACTTAAAATAATCAGAAGTGTTAGTCTCACATAATTATTCTACTGCACAATTAGCTGGGAATGTGAACCAAAATTTCTCTAGGACTTCTCATTCTCACATACAGTGACAGTTACTTTTGCTCCTTGGCTACTGGTAAAGTGGAAAACCTTTACCTCATTCTTTTCTTCTTCCTTCTTTCCTTCCTTCCTTCTTCCTTCCCTCCTTCCCTCCCTTCTCCCCTTCCTTCATTTTTTTATTTCTTTACTTTTTATTTATATTTCTTCCTTTGCCAATTTTTAAGTAAGTTTTATTTTCTTCTTTAAATAGCAGAGGATCGTATCATAGCCTGAATAGTAACCCTTTATTAGTTTCTATTTGATGCAAATGGCTTATGCCATTTTAACTCATCTTTTCTCTTTCTTTGATGTCTTTGTTGATAAGCAGAAGCTAATTTTTTTAATGTTCCTAGCATTTAATTTTTATTTTTAACTGAGTCACCATTCTATATAATTAAATTGTTTCCTGCACTGGATTTGCACTGAGAATTTCTTTAAGGTAAAGCTATAACACTGCCTGCTATCAGTTCATGAAAAGAACAACAGAGATGCACAGGCAGGCTTCATACTTTATTCAACCTGACAGCAATGGTTTGTTGTTGTGATAAAATACAGACCAAAAGCAACCTGGAGAGAAAAGGGTTTATTTGGCTTGACAGTTGCAGTTCATCATTAAGGGAAACCTAGGCAGGAACTCAGGGCAGGAACATGGAACAAGAACTAAAGCAGAGACTATGGAGGAATACTGCTTATTGGTTTGCTTCCAAGCACATATTCAACTATCTAATTTCTTCTTCTCTCTCTCTCTCTCTCTCTCTCTCTCTTTCTCTCTCTCTCTCTCTCTCTCTCTCTCTTTCTCTCTCTTTCTATATATACATATGTATATGTATATAGATAGATAGATAGATAGATAGATAGATAGATAGATAGATAGATAGATAGATGTGTGTGTGTGTGTGTGTGTGCTTGTGCTTGTATATGTGTTGTGTTGTGTTTAGAGTTAGGTTCCTTTAAAGACAGGTTCCACTTTTTATCCTTGGCTGGCCTGGAACTAGCTATGTAGACTAGGCTGGCCTCAAATGCATAACGATCCTCCAGCCTCTGAAAGAATCTTTATTATGTTCATTTGAATGTAAGCTATATTTTGATTCTTTACTTTTAGGTATAAAAAGGCTTTATATTAAAAAGTTATTTTTAGTTATTTTGGTGTGTGTGTGTGTGTGTGTGTGTGTGTGTGTGTGTGTGTGTGGAGGTGTCACTGGACACGTGTGTAAGTCGGAGGACAACTTGTAGATGTAGGTTTCTTTCCTCCCTTGGTATGGGTCCCAGAGATAGAACTCACATTATCAGAGGTGGAGGCAGGCTTCGTTGCCAGCCTTTACAGAAGCTTTAAAGCAGCGGTTCTCAACCTTCCTAACACTACAACCCTTTAATAAGTTCCTCACATTGTGGTGACCCCCAACCATAAAATGATTTTGGTTGCTACTTCATAATGACTGTACTTTTGTTACTGTTAGGAACTTGATGTAAACACTTGTGTTTTCCAATGACTTTAGGAGACCTCTGTGAAAGGGTCCTTCCACAGAGGGATCGTGACCCACAAGTTGAGAACCACTGCTTTAAAGTAGTGTGCCTTACCTTATTATTGTTAAAGATGTTGTGAGCAATAATTTGCACATTTTTGCCTTGGTTTGAAGAATCAATACTTGCAATAGAAAGTCCAGTTAGAAAGAGTTCCGTATGTGAAGTGCTTAGACTAATCATCAGAGTGTGAATGGAGAGGACAAGCTGAATATCATGACTACCTTAACAATAAGACAGAATTTTGGGACATTTCATTAAGAAGACTTTGATAAACATGGAAAACTTAGTTTGTTCAGAATTCCTTTCTTGATAGATTGAAAGAAGTTACAACTTTATCAGAAATAAATTTAATTGGTGTGAATTGGTAGGGGTATGCCCCTAAACATCTCTTTAATGTCTTGCTGCATGACATTTTACACATAAAGATCAATCACTATGAACTCATTTGAAGGAAGTGGCTAAACAGTGTAATACCAGAAGACAGTGAAGGACGGGTTAAAGGATTAGCCAACTCAAAGCAGAGCAGACAGCTTGCTCCTGCTTAAAGGTGACTCTTTTCTCTCTCCAAGTTGTCAACAATTACTTGCCTTAGAAGAAACAATTTCTCAAGAATCTTGAGTTAAAGTTAATCAGTAGACGATCTGGAAGTTCAGAAGTTGGCTTGTTATAAAGGAAGGGAGTCTTTTCTACTTTATGATTTTAAATGCCACTTTCAAAGTTGATCTATTCCACATCACAGACTATTTCCAACAGCTAGAATTCAGTGCAATCAACGCAGAACCTCTTACATATTCCAAAATAGAAGCTCCACCGTAGACGTTGTTGTCAAACCCCTAGCCTGATGACCATCATTAGTTACCTAAAAGGTTCACTGGTTACATTGCCTCCTTTCATGCTAGGGACTTTAAATTCCAGTTTTGCAGATTGCAGTGCTTGTTCCTTTCCCATCCTCCAGGGGGCAGTGACCAAGAATATATGCCTCTAAACCACAGGCTCCCAGACCAGCACCAAACCCTCCCCGCGCCGTTCCTGGGAACGTCAGATTTGTCGCAGGAGCCAGAGCCTCCAACTGAGCCTGCGCAGACCGGAGCTGTCGCGTGAGCGCATGCGCCTTGCGGAGAGTCCAGCCCTGACGGCTCTGGGCGGGTCTGGGCTGCTCCAGTGTTTTGGGGCCCAGGAGCTGTGGGAGGAGCTGGCGGGCTCACCGTGGTAACCGCTGCGCCGCTGCCCCCGCTCCGCCGCTGCCGCCCCGCCTTGCAGGCCTCGGGACTGTCACCTCCTCTGCTTTGGGGGTACATTGGCCGGGTCTCCGGAAGTAGCCCTCGCAGATTCTCAGACACTCCCATTCTCCCCACGCCGCCGCCGCCGCCGCCGCCGCCATGCAAGGCGAGGACGCCAGATACCTCAAAAGGTGACGACCGGGGCTTCGCCCTCAGCAGGTCCTTAGGTGTTTCCCCTCTGACCCTGGGATGTCCTGGGGCAAAGCTAGCTGCGAGAAGGGGTGGGACGCAGGGAAGGGAAGAAAGAGGAGAAAAGGATGGGGTGGAATGAAGGATGGGCCCTGCGAGGCGCGAGGTCCACTTTGGCTTGGAGACGTCCTGACAGCATCTGATGATGTCCTTGCTACATTAATAACCTCATTAAGAGGCAGGTTAGGCGAGATAAATCCCATATTTCGTGTTTTTTTTTTTCTACCCCACTCTTCCTGGATTTCTCAATAGATAAATCCCATGGAAGCTTGGAAATGAATTCTGTCGCATCATCGATTTGTGTTCAGTTTGAGATTCATATAATCATGGCGGGAGGGGGGTGGTGGTGTGTGGAATAAAGACGGACGTGGTGGTTTTTGCTTCATGCAAGACTGGATTGAGATGTTCAGTCAGCTGTTCTTGGTCCATTTTACTCACTTGATGGTCACATTCACTGCATAATTTCTGTAGAAAGTTCATTATTATTAAGACCTTGGCATGCAAAAGCCTGCTTTTTTGTTTTGTTTTGCTTTACATATGTATGATATCAGCTATACCAAAGAAAAAGGAAATTTTTTTGAGATTCCTTAACAAATGTTAAAAAATAAGACCAACCTTGGTTAGAAAAATATACTTCTCACTGGACCAAGTGTGAGCAAAAGTGAACAAATTAAAGATAATGCTAATTTGAAGTCTCTGTTTTTAGTTAAAGCTCTGTTGCTAATCCACTGCAAAAGCATATAGATATGGGGTTTTTTGGACATAATTACTTCATTTGAAAATGAGAGACATTACTTTCTGAAGGACATAAGGACAAAATATGAAAATACTTTTGAGAGAAAAAAACATCCATGTTAGGTGATGACATTATTTTAAGTCCTAATAAAATCTGTTGAGTATATTTTCCCTTACTTGATAGGGTTCTAGCCGTCACAGAAATATATTACAAGTGTTAGTGGACTCTTAAACAGAGTCAAACAATTGTGAGATAAATCAGCTATACTGCTTGTACAAGACAGCGGAACACAGTGCTTACATCTTTAATGAGAAGGCAAATGAGAAGACTTTCAGTAGAGATTTGTAAAAGGAATATGTAATCAAAACAAATATATAGTCAGTACTCATTTCCAAAATCATTTTGTTAACAACATATACACATGTGCATTTTCCCACGCACCCATACAAAAACACTTTTT
>NW_022196891.1:61206307-61238430 GCF_008632895.1 Mastomys coucha
AAAACACTTTTTTTTTTTTTTGTCAAATAAAATACATTTTCTAATTTCAACTTTAAACCTAAGGCTATTTTAAAGAAAGTGCTGCCGTGGTAGCATTTGCTGATTTTCATATAATATGGTTGTGTCAGATGTGGTTTTACCTAGGATCATTGTGCTAATGTGGACCATCTTTTAAAACCACATCATCTAGAAAACAATAAATACAACTGATCTAGTCACTGTGATGTTTTAGTCAGAATCTGGAAGAAGGTTGAAAAAAACATTGTTCAGCCGGGCGGTGGTGGCTCATGCCTTTAATCCCAGCACTTGGGAGGCAGAGGCAGGCGGATTTCTGAGTTCGAGGTGAGCCTGATCTACAGAGTGAGTTCCAGGACAGCCAAGGTTACACAGAGAAATCCTGTCTCAAAAAAACCAAAAACAAACAAAAAAAAACATTGTTCAATTTTATCTAATTTTGACAAAAGTTTGCATTGCCTTCACATGTGTATACTTAGCATACATACACACATATATGATATATATATGTATATATATGATATACAGACATAATGGAAAAGGCAGGAACTTGATGGATATGATATCTGTGACTCTTTGTTCAATTTTTTTACAGTGCATAATTATGTTCCACTTCTGTTAAACTGTGCTGTACTATACATACTGTGTTAACACTTTATTTCCTTTTTGTAACTGAATAATATATATTCATTGCACGGATATATTTTACACTGTTTATGACCAAGTGTTGATAGATTTTCAGGGGTTTGTGCCTATTGCCTATTAGGAATAATGTTACTGTCATCATGACAAGATTTTGTTGGACACTTCCCTTCAGTCATCTAGTGTATACATCAGCTTGGGATTATGGGAACATGAAGGAATTCCTTGTTGGATTCACTGAAGAACCAGCAGGAGCTTTCCTCGGTGTGTCTGCCTCCTATGTTCCCCCTTATGTAGGAGGACTCCAGTTTTTCCCACACTTTGCCGGTTATTTTCTCTTTGTGTGTCGCATGTTTGCTCTGTAATGTAGCTATTCTAGGGGCTGTAAAGTGGTCTCTTATTCTGCTTTGATTTGCATTTCCTAATTACGAAGTAAATAGAGCTTTCATCCTCCTTGGTCATTTGTCTTTCTTTTTTAGGAAAAAGTGGTTACTGAAATACAACATTGCTGTTCTTTATCAAGATTATGTTTGTTCTTTAGGGTCTTTGTTTCCATGTAAAATTTAATGTTGTCTTTTCCTTCTCCAGGCTGTCAGGGCTTTGATAGTGGCTCTGTTGACTCTGTGAGTCATCTGGGGAAAATACTACTATCTGAAGGATAAGTTATCCAGTCCTTGAACATAGGATGACTTTCTCTTTTTTTTTTTTTTTTTTTTTTTAGTTTAGATGTAGAAAAAGGGTGGAAGTTATGGATGTCCTGTGAGACTTTAATCTTTTTTTAAATTTTTGTAGGAAAGTTAAAGGGGGGAATATTGATGTACATCCATCAGAAAAAGCTCTCATTGTTCAGTATGAAGTGGAAGCTACCATTCTTGGAGAAATGGGGGATCCCATGTTGGGAGAACGAAAGGAATGCCAAAAAATGTAAGTTTTCCTCATTTTGTATACATTATGAAAATATATATAACCTTTTCTAGATGGTCTAATTTTAATCTTCACAGACAATAAAGGGTTATGACATCCTTCTGGACTACTCCATCTCAGCCAAGTAAAGATTGCACTCAACTTTAGAAATATGGAATATATTCTAGAGAAAGTAAAACTTTTGTAACGTTAAGTGAAATTAATCACAAAAGATAAGTTTGTATGGGAGTTTTTGCTTAATATAGAAATTTGGAGTCTTAGAAAATCCTGTATTCTTTCTTTCATAGAATTGCTGGAAGTGGTATAACATTCAGATATTCCCAAATGGGGTACAGATCTTGAATTCACTCCTGAAAGCCACCTAGTCCACTGGATAATGCTAGTATATGACAAGCTCTCTTATAGATTGCACTCAGATCCAGTGTCCTGCTCACTTTTCTTTATGGACCTAAGGGAGTCCCTCAGGAAGTGTTCCTTTTTTCATTATTCTTAAGTTTTGCTGGTAATTTTCCTACCTCCCTTCTGTAACTTTATGCTAATAGAGAAGATTTTATATCATAGTGCTCTTTCTTAACCCTCTTCCAGCTACGCAGCATTGACTTGGTAACTAGTTAGAATTCCTACTTAAGCCATGTTGTGTTTTATCGAGGGTGCTCGGGCTGCTAGGAGCACACAGAAAAGTACTGCTTTAAGGATATAGCATTGACTCTGGTGCTTAAACACTCTGGGGATGGTTTTCTCCCACAAGGAACATTGTTTCCCATACAGATATTGTAGGTTGACATTATAAGATGGTCACGTCGGTATCTAAGGTGGGATACTAAGCCTAAACCCAGTGATGCTGTGGTTGAGAAGCCGTGGCTTGTTGGACCCTGAGAAGAGAACTGCTTGGTGTCTCAGTTCACTGTCTTCACAGGTTTTCTATTGGCAACAGAAGACTTACTTAATAACTCGTATTAAAGATAAATGCATTCTCTAGACTGTACAAGTCTAGAAAAATATGTGTGCATGCTCACACTGCAGTGCAGCTAGCTCACACTTTTGTTCTTTGTCATTGATTACATGAGATGATACGACCTGAGAGCTAATGAACATCTCTTGAGATTTTATTTTAGATTTTCTAGAGAAAAATTGTCTTTAACTTTAGAGTCTCATGGCCTACACTTCAGGAGAGAATTTAATTTTTTAGTCCTAAGGGATATATTCCCTAGCAAAAAGTGTGTCACACTCACTAACAAAAGCTGTTTCACACTCAACTAGAAAAGGGTGTGTCACACTCATTAGAAAAACGTGTGTCACACTCACTAGCAAAAGGTTTGTACTAAAAGACACTACCAAAAGGAAGATGTGTTTTTATAACTCAGAAGGTTTTGTTCCTGGTGAAGAAGAGGAAATCTATATAAATTGAGATAGGTATGGCAGAAACTGTCATTACGTCAGAGAAGTCAGTGATGTCCTAGAACCACAAATGTGACATTTCAGCCTCTTTCACTGCTCAGAGGAATGGTATAAACCATTTTCCACAGAGTCCATCTTTCTGAAGAGCTCAGTTTGAGAAGCTGATTGTTATGGTATGGAAATCATACAGGTGATATTTTGTTAGTTTTTAGTAGATGTTGGGTGCCTAACAAAAAGTACTCATGATGATTAAAAGCAGTTGAATAGCCACAAGTGTCATTTCAAAATACAATAAAACTTGTTTTTCTCCAGCTTTCTTTTAATAGATACAAGACTAAGGAGATGTCATACTAAAAGCAAAATTGTTTGAGTTAATAATATAGGCTAAACTGGGTTGGTAATAGATAGAGTGATAGAAAGTTGACCTAGAAGAGACTGAAAATCATAGAAAGATAGGTAGATAGATAGATAGATAGATAGATAGATAGATAGATAGATAGGGTATGCTGTACCATAAAATGGCATACATTTTATATTATCTGAATACAGGCTCATGTAATATCCAGTCACTGTGTTTTTAGATACTTACTCAAATGTATTAAAAACTTATATGTACATAAAAGAGTACACACATATGTTTATAAAAACTTTATCCAAAATAGCCAACAATTGAAAGCAACCAAACTATTATTTCTTAGTGAGTGGATCAACTGTGATATCACCATATCATAAAGCATTATTCAAAAATGAAAAAGAAATGAATCATCAAGTACAAAGAAGGCATGGAGGGACCCTACATGCATATTGGTAACCAAAAGAAGCCAATCTGGAAAATCTACATACTCTACAACTCCAAATGTCTGACATTATAGAGGAGGCAATAGTGTACTTATACTATTAAGTATAAATGAAGGAGTTAGAGATTACCATGGTCAGGGGAGAGGACATTTCTAGAGAAATAAAGCTCTTATGTATGACACTATAAGACACTTATAAACACTCATATAACACAAAGTAAGTGCTAAATAACTACAGCCCTTGGTTAATAATTAGATGTATAAGTATTAGTTCCTAGCTTACAATAGAGTTCACTTTTTGTGTTCTGTGAGTTTTGATAAAATAATAACTATGGCACACAGATACAAGATGGTAATCATAGAAGTAGACAGTAGAAACTGGGAGAGAGGTGAGCATGTAATCTGTACTTTGTGAAGACATTTTCTAGAATACTAATCTACCCCACAAGCCTAATAGAAATTTAAAGATACGTTTAGTGAGTTTCATTTTTCTTTTGTTTGGAATAGTCTCATTGTATAGCCCAGGCTGACCTTGAGTTCATGGTTCTGCTTCAGTTTCCCTTCCAAGGTCTGGAATTGAGATTTTTTTTTTATCATGCCTACCTAGTGATGTAGTTCTCCTGTACCTCTTCTCAATCAGACTTATTGAGAAATGTTTTCTGGATTGTCCTTTTGGGGTTATTTCTGTGGACCATCCTTGCTATATCTGCCTTACAATGTTCAGCTAGAACTGTCCAAAATAAAGTCAATTATTTTAAACAACAATAAAACCAAACAGATTAAGACAAAATAAGATAAAGAATGTCATTCTAACGACTCTAAACTGGGAAGAATATCTAAGATGTGGACTAGAGTAGATTCAGGATATCTAAGATGTGGACTAGAGTAGATTCAGGATAAGTCATCTGTGTTGGCATACTGGTGCTGAGTTCAGAGTATTTCTGTAGATTCTCATCCACGTTTCCCTCTAGTAGCTTGCTATATCTTCCTTCAAAATAACAAAAATAACTGTCTTCACAAAGAAATAATTCTGTCCAGTAGGCGCCTGGTCGTTTTCTCCTTCTGAATGTAAGTCTTGCATAGGAGGATTTTCTGGACAATCCTGATTTTATATTTTCATAGTTCTCTCTAATGCCATGAATCGCTATGAACAGTCCATTGTGTTCCTCAGCACCATCTTTTTTTCTTAGACTTATAGTAACTCAATTCAAGAGGAAGCAAGTCTGAGTGAGTAGCTCAGAGTATGTATATAGATAGCACTTGCCTCACAGGTGCCAGGTCCTGGGTTCCAGTCCCAGCACTGCAAGTAAAGAAAAACTTTGAAATGTTGTTATATTCAAGCATATCATTTGTGGTGGTATGTATTTCATATTCAGTAATAAGACTGTTTTATATCAGAAACACTGCCTCAAACAGGACTTCTGAATATCGTGCCCAGAAAGTCTTAAAAGATTTATGTTGCTTTCAATTTATATAAGCCTAACTATATCTAAATCTTTACTTTAATAAGATTCTTTGGCCAGAAGGTATAGAATTTGTATAATTTGCAGATCATCTTAGAATAGTATTACTAAACCTGGCACATACTTCTATAATGTCTGAACTGGAAATTTGTGTGTGCTTGCAGCATCCGTCTGAAGAGTCTCAATGCTAACACAGACATAACCTCTCTGGCCCGGAAAGTGGTTGAAGAGTGTAAACTCATCCATCCCTCAAAGCTAAATGAGGTAGAACAGCTTTTGTATTATCTACAGAACCGCCGTGACTCATTGTCAGGAAAAGGTAAGCGGAAGGAGTCTGGAATTTTAAATTCAATACCAAAAGTGAGCATTTATCATCTTCAAAATATATATGTAACACAGCATAGTACAGTATAGTATAAAAATACATAGTTCTGAAAGCTGTATTCATTTTGGTGGTAAGTTCTTACCAGTGTTAGGATAAACAAACAAATTAATTTGTTTCCTACATTGGAGATTGTATGTTTCTACACACAGTGGCAGACTCTGTTTCACTGGATGTGTGTGTGCACTACACTGGAATAAGGGGATAAGTCTGTCATAACAACTATAGAATAATAAAAGGAATATTTAGGGCAGAAAATATCTTCTCTGTCCTAATTAGCCTCATATTTTCTAAATTTGCTATTTATACATAATCTATAATTTGAGTTGAATTATGTAAGTATTTTAAACATTACTATGCACATGATGAGTATCACATGCTTTCGATGGCCCTAGCATATTACTCTCCTCACACCTTTTCCTGAGGAAAGTGGAACATCCTCATCCTTACCTTCATTCTTGTCATTTTCCTGTCCTCAGTTCCCACAAAAGAACTGAGTTTACAACTCAGAAAGTATAAAAGATAGTTCCAAATAAAAATGGAAACATGTGCAAATGGATTATTGAAAGTTTAGTGATTAGAATGTACTGTATGAAAGAAGAAATATAAAAAAGTATCCATTATATATGGATAAAATAATTCAAGTCAGTATTATTCTCTTTCTGCACATTAATAGTTGGAGTTTTACTGTATATTAAAACTATATTTATCTAAATTATTTATTTTTTTGTAACTTTTTATCCTTTGATAATTTAGAGGTAGAAGCCTTACCCTAAGGCAGGGAAATAGGACTGTAGTACATTTTAACACTGTGATCCATCACCTTATATGATTTTCTTTTTCTTTGCTCATCAAAACTACTCTTATAATAAATTATCTGTTTAAGACAGAATTTTCCTGTTCACCCTTATCTTTCGTGTATACTTCCTCTGAAAGAAATAAGGGCCAATCCTGTTTTAATTCATTATCTGTTTATGTCTCCTTGGGAGAACAGGCTTTCCTAATAATTTTATTGTCAAGCGCATGTTTCTCATTTCCCATTGCTCATACCGCATAGCAGTTCTTCTTTTTATTAGCATCTATTAATTGTATGTGTTAATTGTATAGAGCCATGGTTTGCATTATGACAGTTGGAATGTGGTGCTCAGTCATCTCTAGCATCCTATCATAATCCCTTGCTCATCCCCTTTTTCTTACCAAGTAGTCTCCAGTAAGAGTCAAATCTCTTACATGTATATTTACTTGTTAATTATGCAACTTTTGATAATATTTTTGTAATTAATTTATTTTAACATATACATATTTTTGTTTAGAATATGAAAATATGCCTTTGGCTGAATAGTATAATAAATGTCTCCAGTACCTTTGAATGCCTCCTTGGGAGTAAATGAGGATTAAGTTGATGTAAATGTCAAATATTTATCTTTTAATTTATATTCTTTATTTCACTTTTCAGACAAAAATCATTCACTCTTATTTAGTTCAGCTTATAATTTTGCTATTATTTCTTACTCTCCATATGTTAACCTTAGTTTTTATATTATTTGTTTTTGTAGTAGTCATACCATTTTCATTATTTTGCGATTTACCTGATTGCAATATTAGAACAAATACCTAATTTTTATATGCAAATATTTTATTTTATGCATTGAGAAAATTTTCATCAAATATTTAGCTTTATATCCCCAGTTTAGGCAGCATAAACCCTTAAAAACTAATTCTCAGGGTTTTTAAAAATATTTTTACAGAAAAAAAAGAAAAATCAAGCAAGCCTAAAGACCCACCTCCTTTTGAAGGGATGGAGGTAAGACCATGTGAATTTTGTTCTATTAAATGAAAGACCTTCAGCTTTTACTGTCAATAATGCATATAGCCATGTTGTTCACATGTGGAATTTGAAGTGATTCAGTTTAGAGATACCTGAAAAATCAATGCTTAAAAACAAACAAACAAACAAAAATTATTGGTGGTGCTTTATAACACATAGTCTTAATTTTATTAAAATACATGACAAAATATTCTGAAAATTTTGAAATAAGTTTCAGAATATTTAATCTTTTATAGTAGGTGCAAATTATATTAAAATACATTGGGAGACAAATTGTAGAGTTTATATATGTTCCATTTTATTTTGCTTATACTTTCATATCAGCATTGTAGTACCCCAAGGCATAACATTTCTTTATCTTTACTTTTTTATTTACTTTACATCTCCATCAGAGCCCCCTCCTTCCTCCCTTCCCAGTCCCATCCTTACAAATCCCTTCTACCATTGCCCTCCTCCACTTCTCTGGGAAGGCAAGTCCCACATGGGTACCACCCCACTCTGGGGCATAGGCCCAGCAGGACTAGACACATCCTCTCCCACTGAGGCCCAAGCAGGCTGTCCAGGTAGGGTGAAGGGGATCCTATGGCAGGAAACAGAGACAGACAGCATCCAGCCTCTGTTCCACTTGTTGGGGGACCTACATGAAGACCAAGCTGCACATTTGCTACAAATGTGTAAGGCATCTAGGTCTAGCTCCTGGATTCTTTCTGGTAGGTGGCCCAGGCTCTGTGAGGCCCCATGGTCCCTGGTTAGTTGACTCTGTGGATCTTCTTGTGGTGTCCTTGACCCCTCTGACTTGTTCACTTCTATATCCCACTCTTCCACAAGAGCTCCACCTGAAGTTTAGCTGTGGGTCTCTGCATCTGCTTCCATCTACTGGATGAAGCCTCTCAGGAGACAGTTGCTACAGTGCTCCTGTCTGCAAGCACAGCAGAGTATCGTTAATAGTGTCAGGGTTGGCTCTCTCCCATGACGGGTCTCTAGTTGGGGCAGTCATTGGCTGGCTGTTCCCTCAGTCTGCTCCGTCTTCATCCACCCACATCTTGTAGGCAAGACAGATTTGGTGTTGAAGGTTTTGTGGAGAGATTGATGTCCCCCTAAAATTTCTATCTACAAAAAGATGGCTATTATCTGTTATACTTGTTGCTATGATAAATAACATATTGATCACAAAATATCATCCTCCTGACAGCAATTCTGTCCGTGAGAGCTGCTGAATGCTTCCTCCCTGTGTTTCAGATTGACGAAGTGGCCAACATCAATGACATGGATGAGTACATTGAGCTCTTGTATGAAGACATTCCAGACAAGGTTCGGGGATCTGCCTTGATCCTGCAGCTTGCTCGAAATCCTGATAACTTGGAAGAGCTATTATTAAATGGTGATTTCTCTTTGTAAATATTAAAATCATGTAAAACAAACCATTCTTGAAGTTTGTACTGTGATCTTAAATATTTTATGTTTCAAATGCACATATACATGTTTTTCATGTCTTAGATATTTAATTTTGAATCTTAATTTTTCTTCTATGTATTATGAATATTTTCAATTTATTACTTATCTTCATCTCCTTCTCTCTTTACGTGATAGGTCTATTTTCCATTCTTTTCTTTTCACCCTGCTTGTGTGTTTGAATCTCAAGAGTTTCTGTTAGAACTAGCTTATGGCTAGATCACTGAGGTTTTTTTAATCCATTTCTGTTTATTGGTGTATTTAGTCTGTTTAACATTGATATAATGCTTATAAGGTAGTCTTTGTCATTTTGTATTTACTATGAATGGCAAAACCTTTAATATGTTTATATATTTTTAATTAGGAGTAGTTTTATCATGATTCTTAACCTTTTTTACTCTGTTTTCTTCTAGTGTATTTTTCTATGCTAGGTATTTTCTCATTTACCATTTGAAGCTAATTTTCTATAATTATGGTTTCCTGAGTTATTAGTGATGCCTTGACATTAGATAGTTTCAAACAATCTTATTCAAATTACTACCAACCTAGTTTTAACAATATTCAGACATTTGTTCCAATACACCCTCTGACTCTTTTTCCCTCCTCACTCTTCTGTCCTGTACTAATACTAATGACATATTTCTTGCATATGTATGGGGTATGTGCATATCTGTATGCATGTTTACAAGTGCATGAGCACTCGTGTTCATGGAAGTATGCATTCTCATATGTGTGTGTAGAGACCCAGGGCTGATATGAGGAGTCTTGCTTGGTCACTGTCTGCCTTATTTGTCTCTCAGTTGAACACAGAGCTTGGAGGTATGATTAATCTAGCTAGTCACCTTGCCCCTGTAATCCACCTTCTAAGCTCTGGAATTACTGGCAGGTTACTGAGAGAGACCTTGCAGGGATCTGAGAATGAAAACTCAGTTCAGATTGGCTCCATCAGCCTGGATCAGACCCGGGTAGTCTGACACTAGGCAGTTTATTACCACCATATTTAAAACAGCAAAATTTGGGAAAAAGTTTCCAAGCAACACTCATTCCCATTCCAGGTCACAGAAAAGCATAGGTGTGACTTCCTAGAAACTCCTTTACAAAGTCCGTGTGAGCATGAGGGTGGGGTGTGTAGCTAAAAGGCCTAGAATCTAGTGTGGTCTCTGAGTGAAATAGCATAGAAGTCAGTGGTACACATGACATCTCTCCCAAGGGTGGGTTCCATTAGCTCGGAACTAAGGAGAATGGTCTGGGAAGGGAAGAGTCTGGGATAAACATTCTGGGTGAGGTCTGTCTCTGCAGATAGCCAGACTGTCACCAGGTCATTAACAATATTCACTCCCAGCTTTCTGGGTGGAAATTCCTTTGAGGGGAGGACCTTGTGTTTAACATCCTGGTTCCCTGGTGCTCTGTGGGCACAAGGACTTTTGTGCCCCCAACAGATGACAGAAATTCTCTTGCAGTTTCCATGTGTCTTTCTTCGATCTTCATGTCTGCAAGCTTTCTGAGGTGAATCTGTTTATCTTATTGATGATGCTGTGTAGACACAAAACTGCGTTTCTCTTCAGGCCTTTGGTTCTCTCGTCCATTGTTTTTGCAAGTCTGACCACAACTATGGTATGTTTGAGTGTTGATGTCATTCAGTGTGGTATCCTTGGAGTGTGTATACCTCTTCAGCAAGCATGACAGGTTTAGCTGTTACTTCATTACATACTTATTTTCCCCCGTCAATGTTTCTTGCCCTTCATCGTGTATATGCTGCTCTGTTTTGTTCTCCTCCACAGATCTCTGAGGGTCTGCTCATTTTGCTTGCCTTCTCTTTTCCTTCAGACTAATCTAAAACTTTTATATTAGCATTTTCTGTGTCATGTCTGCTGCTAAGATTCCCAGTGAATTTGTATTTTAGTCTTTGTACACTTCATTACAGATTTCCTGGTTATGTCTTTTTTTATATATATAATTGCTGTCTCCTTGATAAACCATCATTCTCATTCCCTCGAATACCTGCCTTTAAATCTGTAGAAATGGTTCATGGTTCTGTGTATATATCTATGTATATGTTTGTACATGTCTGAGTTTGGAGACCCTAAGAGGGCATCCATCAGGTGTCTTGCTTTTATCATTTTCTAACTATTCTTTGAGGCAAGGTCTCTGCTTGAGTCTGCGACCGGTTTTCACAACCCAGCTAGATTCCCACATATCTCAGGAATGCATGTTTTCACCCCCTTGGAGCTGCTGGTAATGATGTGGGACCTGCCTGGTGGCATGTTTGGGGGCTGGCATCTGAACTGTGGTCGTCATGATTACATAAGTGCTCCTCACTGCCACTCCACCTCACCAGCCAATCCCTCAATTTTCTGAATATAATAATAACTGAATTAAAATCCTCATCTCATAAGCTCATTGTCTGTGCTTCTTCATGGACAGCCTCTGTTGATGACTTTATTACCTGAGCATGGGTCATACATTTCTGTTTCTTCCTATGACGAGTTGTTTTGTTGAAACTATATGTGGCAACTATGTAAGTCAGATTCCTGACAGTCCAAGGCTTTTTATTGATGCCATTTGTTTGCTGTGTTCTGTGGACTAATTCTGCAAAGTTGGTATCCCTTCCCTTATAGAGTCATGACTTCTGTGTTCCCTTAGCTTGTTTTTGAGCAGAGACTTTATTAAATGCCTGATGATAATGTCTCCTTGCCCTTTCTGAAGACCTCTGTGTATGTTAGGTGTTGAAGCATTTCACATTTCAGATCCTGCTTCCCCTCTGACATACTGTTTCAAATTCAGCCAGAACTGATGGATTAGTGGCTTTCTAGGACTTTCTATAGTAGGCATATAACTGTGTACCTTTGTGTGGCTTTGTAGACTTAAGGAGAATATGTTTGGCCCCTTTGAAGCTCCTGAAAAATACCTGATTTTTAGCTTTGCTTTAAAAAAATTTAATGGCCTTTTTGTTAACCCTGCTAGCAAACTCTTAAGCCTGTCTCTGGCATTATGATGCTAGCACAGTGCTCTTCTCCAGACACCCTGAGTAGAAGGCTGTTGGCACACAGCAAACGCCAGGTCAGGTAATGATGACCGAACATTCTCTGCACCCCATGCGCCCAGCTTTTAATAAGCAACTTGTGGTGTGCAGTCTAAGGGAAACTTCAGACTCTGTCTCCCTTAGCTCCTGTGCCATGCCTGCCTGCATGCTGCCATGCTCCTGCCTTGGTGATAATGAACTGAACCTCTGAACCTGTAAGCCAGCCCCAATTAAATGTTGTCCTTATAAGAGTTGATGTTGTCATGGTGTCTGTTCACAGTAGTAAAAGCTTAACTAAGACAAGTGGGTATAGAGATGTAAATTGAGACTTCTCTATGTTGCTCAGTCCTTCCCTCCCACATAGTTAGTGATCAGAACATGACCTTACCCAGGTATCCAATTAGTGATCAGAACATGACCTTACTTACGTATCGAGTTAGTGATCAGAACATGACCTTACCTGGGTATCCAAATCCCTCTTGTGTGCCTGCTATTTCCTCACGGACAGATGCTGTGTCTTCAGGAGACTGTCTCCTTTCCAGGCACACTTCCACACAGTGGCGGGTATGCTGTTTTCTTCTCTTTCATTGCTCTATTTGATAAGGCCTGTACCAATATAATACTGCTGTGATGGTTCTGGAGTTTTATTTGTTGTATAGAATTAAATCCAAGGCCAGCACCCACATGAATACCTGAGGGAGTGTGGTACCCCAGCTTTAATTCCAGTATGAGACCCGTAATTCCCACAGCAAGCTAGTTAGCTAGAGGCGACAGTTAGAGAGCTCTGGATTTGGCAGAGAGACACTGTGGCAAACATTTGGAAACACTCCTAGTATCAGCCTCTGGCCTCTGTGTATGTGTACATACCCATGTGCAAACACATAGGTACCACAAACACATCCTCATGCAAAAAAATAAAAATCTTGCAACAACTCGATAAAAACTAACTTCATATATACTTAATATCTCCAAATATTCACTTTCTAACAAAGATACTCATATACTTCCAAGAGCTTATTTTCTGAAATTTCTACTTTTATGTCTTTTGGTATGGGATATGGAAATATTACTTTCCTTCACATAAATTTATTTACCTTTATGGAGCTAAGTTGGCTAAACTGCTCATTTATATTCTGGGTATATTCTAGTCTTTGTCCTAATAGAGTAGTCACTCAGAGGTTAAAAGAAGAAAGCAAAGTAATACAGTAGTAAGATTCCAAGCAGAAACAAGTCAGGAAATGGACAGCCCCAGGTGATCTTACTGTCGCATTTATCTGATTCACAGCTGATTTCTTACTGCATGCACATGTATGTCAGATGTTTTGAATTAAAGTTATTCTTCTAAATTAGCTTTCCATATTGGAAAGAAACATCCTACTTTTTTGTTCCAGTTCCATCTTGGCTTTGTTACTTATTTATAAGTAGACATTTAAAACCAACCTCCCTTTATATCAAAGGAGAGGTAAATGATCATATCCGCATGTTTCCTTTCCTTTAGAAACTGCCCTGGGTGCGCTAGCAAGAGTCCTCAGAGAAGACTGGAAACAAAGTGTTGAGTTAGCTACAAACATCATTTATATCTTCTTTTGCTTCTCTAGGTAAGTATAGATTCTAAGAGCACTGATCGGCCTCTATTGCCACCTACCTGTGTTAGTGTTGATTCTCTGTCTTTGTCTGTTTGGCCATGCTCTGCGTCTTATGCTGGCTTTTTTCTTTGTTGTTCTTTCCTTCAGTCTACACTTCCCTATGCCTGCACACACACACACGCACACGCACACGCACGCACACACATGCACACATGCACTCACACAGTCATATGCATTCCATTTGGCATAATGGTTTGGCATATGATTATGGTTCTGGAGGAAGATAAACTCAGTTGGAATGCAATGTCTGCTTTTTACTCGCCATGTACTCTTGGTTATTTTACTTAATCTCTCTGGGCCTCCCTTCCTTCCTATATAAAATTTTCATTGTAATAGCCATGTTTTCTTCAGTACACATACTTCTTTATTTCAATTTTTATCAATTTAGTAAATACTTAGTGCATACAGTATAATAGTTTGATTAAATATAACAATATATAAATGATTAAATCTAGGTGATTGGCATTTACAATTTCTTTGTATTGGGCATGTTTGGATTCCTGTCTTCCAGTTCTGTTTAAAATATGTTAATTGTTGTGAACTGTAGTTACCATACTGTGCTATAAAATTAGGATTTATTCCTCCTCTATTACTGTATGTTGGTTTTGGTACTCACTTTATTCTTTCTTCTTCCCTTTATTCTCCCTAACCTAGATCTAGAAGTCTCTAGTTTACACTTTCTATGAAGTCCACTCTTCCACATATCTGAACAAGGACATATGACATTTGCTTTTCTTTGTTTGACTTATTTCATTTAACATAATGCCTTTCAGTTCCATTCATCTTTCTAATAATTTATGAAGTTTGATTCTCTTAGTGGCTTAGTATATTTTATTTACATGTATATGTTTTTAATAAGGATATTATTGAGATTTTTTGAAAATTTTCTAGTCAATTAGATCTGAATAAACCAGCATTAGCAAAGAAATTTTCTTAAATAAGTACTTGAATAAATTAATTATCTAGCAAACATATATCTAATAAATAAAATGAGTGCTTAGTATTATTATTGTATTTGTTTTGTTAGACTATTTCAAAATGTATTATGAAACCATTTTAGTAGTTAATGTGATGATTAATCATAAAAACATGCTTGTAATGTTATTTAAGGTAAGGGTAGCATATTAACACATATTTAAGATAATCTTGTAATTTTAAATTTTTATTTTAATTTTTAATTTATTTAAATTTATTTTAAAAATTACTATACTGTGGTTATATTCATCCATTGAAATGTGTGTCAGACTTATGTTTTGTATGTTTTATGTTAGTTTAGGCCAAAACTACGATTTCTCCTATATGAACAAAATGCACCCTTTTTAATATATATTAAAATCTCTCTTTGAAGCTTTTCTCATTTTCATGGACTCATCACTCACTATAAAATTGGAGCACTGTGTATGAATATCATTGATCATGAGTTAAAAAGACATGAGCTTTGGCAAGAAGAACTTTCTAAGAAGAAGAAAGCTGATATCCTTTCAGTGCCATTTGACCTCGTGCCTGTGCTAGGCACTTTGGATGGTAGGATGGGTTTGTTCTGTCCCTGTTTTAATTCCGGTCACATTTTGGAAATCATGAATGCATATGTCAGAGGTAAAGATAGAGGTTGAAATTATCAGGATAAACACATTTTGATATGGACTTCTGTCTCTTCCCGTTTGGACCGGTGAGTGAGGAAGAATAGTGAGGCCTGCAGCAGTGCTGGATAGTTGAGTAACAGAGTCTAAGTGACTGCACATGTGTCCACTACGACCAGGTACTTGCTGAAGCATGGCTCACCGCAGCTTTTGTGCTTCCAAGTAACCTTGATGGGAATGGATTACATTTTTCCATGAACCTAATTTTTCAGGGAAACTAACTTAGAGTTTTATGAAGTTCAGTTTTTCTAGTTGAGAGATGAATAGAATGATAGAATGCATGAGATGAACTTTAGAAATTCTCTATTTTAACGTATCTTATGGTCTAAGAATTGCTTTTTGGTTCTTTAACAAATGGTTTCAAACACTGTGTTATTGCCCATTGGCTTAAAGCATTTTTGGGGTGGAACGTCTATTCACTTTAGTGTTCCTTTGCTTTTTGAGCTATAGCCTATATTCAGATAACTTCTGTCTCTTGATTTTAATCTTTCATACTGAATACAGTATAATGTTATTCTCTTCAGCATTACGGTAATCTCATCTGAAGCTATTTATCATATGGTCTTTACAATTTAATTCTAGCTCAGAGGTCCCAGATTGACTGTTTATACCTGTTTTAACATGAGATGTTTTATAAATCAGCAAGCCATTGCAGGCAATAGCATTATTTGAATACACTGTGTATTTGTATCTATTAGAAATGAAAGCATTATTCCTGTAAGAAAAATGAGAAAACTGAGGCAGAGAGACAGACCATCCTAACAGACTGAGACTACTTTATTGAATCAATGAGAGATCCCAACTTTTCTACAGGATGAAGGCTAAGTACACGTACACACATAGGTAGCTATCAGGAAATTACAGTTAATTTTAATTTTTTTTTGTTGTATTTTTTTCTAGTTTGAATGGGAGTAGGATAGGTTGTTTTCCATACCTAGGCATATAGTTTCTGCCAGTGGAGCTGAAGTCAGGCTGGGACTAAGATATTCTGTATGACTAGGAGATATTGCCCAGAAGCTGATGCTGGTCTTCTGGACTTGAGGCTGTTACCCTATGAGTCCTGGTTGACCAAGGGTGATGCATTACTTAAATCTTCTTCATGGGGCCTTATTCTTTAGAATGCCCTTCTCTTAGAATCTCCAACCTCAGCAAGGTGATGAAAAAGCTTTAGAATTAATCTGCATATTCGAATGTTTTGGCTGTCTGCCTGAAGAAGAGTTTATTATGCTTAGCAACTACATGAGTTTCTGTAAGAAAGTAACCTTTTTAATGGACCCTCCTATAGTCTGTTATAGACTTGGCAACTTTCATAATATATTGGCATGTAATTACTGAGAATCCAAGTATTTGGTGGAGTTCAAACATTTCCTCATACTAGGACTACAAGGATATTATGGGGCCTTTGGCTAACATGTCCTGCAGCTAAGATTTTAGATGGGTGGGGAATATAGCTCAAGTTGTAGCCAGGCTTGGTACCACAGGCTTTTAACCCCAGTACTCCAGAGGCAGAGGTAGGTAGGTTTCTATGAGTCTGGGCCCAGCTGAGTCTACATAGTAAGTTCCAGGTCAGCCAGAGTTACATAGTGAAACCCTGACTTAATTAATAATAATAATGACAATAATTTGCATATAAAACATAATAGCACTGTTCTCAAAGTAGTCTTCAGTAGGTTTTTTCACTTCAGTTCATGCTTTCGATCCTTAACTTGATTTTACTTGATGAAGACCTTGAAAATCAAACATTGAGAAAGGATTATGACAAAACCTTTAAGAAGTACCAAGGACTTGTGGTAAAACAAGAGCAGCTATTGAGAGGTGAGCTCCTGATCACTTCCTGTAACCTGACACTCAGAAACTAATGTAAAATTATTTTAGCTTTCAAATGCTGTTTCTAAGATTTGTTGAATAATAAGAGACTTTAATATTATATGCCTTTGCTGTCACTTAAGATGCAGAGACTTATGATTTAGTTAGAATGGCATTGGTCCTTTGGATTTGGGATTATTTCATTGCTGATGTGGTGACCTTTGTACATGGAAATCTTTGTCCGTGGATCCGTTTTTATTCCCTGATAGTTCTTAGCTTTTCTAACTACCCTGAATTTTTCGAGTTTTGCTGTTGTTCTGTTTGGTTTGCATTTGCCAAGGACTGTACTGCTAGGCAGGCATCCTTCTGCTGAGCCCTGCCTCCCAGCCTGTTTTAAAGACCTAATAGTTAAGTTCAGCCTATTGGAGAAGAAGCCAGCACCTTTTCAGTGCTCAGTTTTTAAAAAGACCTGAATATAGCAATTTTGACCTGGGTCAGCATATAAGCCAAAATACATTAGATCTTTAAAAATAGTTTTGTTAGAATTTAAAAACACTAAGTTTTTTTTAAAAAACATGTAAAATAGTAAGCTCTATTCTTAACCAAAATACTTCATTTATGCAAATATTTTATGTTCTGTTCACCCAGTTTTATTGAGAGATAATTGATAGGAGTAAACATAATTTGGTATA
Source organism: Mastomys coucha (assembly GCF_008632895.1). NCBI lineage: Eukaryota > Metazoa > Chordata > Mammalia > Rodentia > Muridae > Mastomys > Mastomys coucha. Next base: position 61,224,015 of record NW_022196891.1, read on the forward strand.
TTTTAATTTATGCAAATAATTACTAGACTGTGTATATCTGTTGTCATTCTGTCATTTTTTTCTTCTCCCTCCATCTCTAGTAATTTTGAGGAATAAGTAGAATTATACAGTATCATGTTTGGTCAGAATAAGGATACATCCATGTTGTTGGAGTGTCTTAGTCGGGGTTTCTATTCCTGCACAAACATCATGACCAAGAAGCAAGTTGGGGAGGAAAGGGTTTATTCTGCTTACACTTTCACATTGCTGTTCATCACCAAAGGAAGTCAGGACTGGAACTCAAGCAGGTCAGGAAGCAGGAGCTGACGCAGAGGCCATGGAGGGATGTTCCTTACTGGCTTGCTTTTTCCTGGCTTGCTCAGCCTGCTCTCTTATAGAACCCAAGACTTCCAGCCCAGGGATGGCACCACCCACAAGAGGCCCTACCCCCTTGATCACTAATTGAGAAAGTGCCCCACAGCTGGATCTCATGGAGGCACTTCCCCAGCTGAAGCTCCCTTCTCTGTGATAACTCCAGCCTGTGTCAAGTTGACACAAAACCAGCCAGTACATGGAGTTATCAGTATTTTTTCTTTTAATTATTCGTATGTGATAATTTTCCATATTCTCTTTTGGATTCTTTCTAGTTTTTGGCAGTTGCTTTGCTGTGCTCCTTTGAGTATTCATCTATAGGCCTTGTGTGGACAGATATCATTTCATGTTTATATCCTCAGCTACATAGAAGACTACCACTACACAGAAGTATTCTCCCTGCAGCCCTCCTATCCGATTGCTCCCACCAGGAGTGGATAAAAGTCCTAAGTTACTGAAAAAGATGGATTGGAGCTGGGTGGTAGCACACATCTTTAGTCCCAGTACTCCGGAGGCAGAGGCAGGCTGACCTCTGAGTTCAAGGCTAGCCTGGTCTACAGAGGGAGTTCCAGGACACCCAGGGCTACACAGAGAAACCCTATCTTTAAAAAAAGAAAGAAAAGGAGAAAGACTGATATGATCAATATTATTAACTTTAGTTAGCTTATAATTTAATATACTTGTAGTTTTGATTTGAATGTCTCAGCCCACTCATTAGGTTGAAAGTTTCTTCATATATCAATCTGCATTTCTTTTGTTAAAATCTCATTTCATGTATTTTATTTATTTCTTAGTGGGATTATTTTGTATACATACATCTATATGTATGTATATATATTATGATTGCATGTGTGTGTGATATGCTTTATATAACCTTTACAAAATATATGATTTGTTCACAAAGACTTGCAGTCTGGTTATATCTTTTCACTCACTAATAATGTCTTTTGAGGATCAGAATTTCTAGTCTTTATGAATTATAATTTGGCCTTTATGGATCATTGTTTTGGTGCTGTATCTATACTATCTTCCCTAACTGGAGTTCACAGGGATTTTTTGCTGTGTTTTTATTCTAGAAGCTCCATCATTTCAGGGTTTGTAGTAAAATCAGTGATTCATTTTGAATACATTTGAATGAGTTTTTTTTTTTCATGTGACTATGTTGCTATTCATGCACTACTTATTTCAAAGATGGAATTGGTTTCTGCCTTTGCCAGAAAGTCACTCTTCCATGTATGTGTATGTCTGTTTTGCACTCTGTCTTCGTCTTCCTATCACTTTTGTGTGATTTTTGCTGGTAGACAGCGTTCTGATTATAGAAAAGGTTTTCTATCATTTTAAGTTTAAAACAGAAAAAAAGAGACTTACTCAAAGTGGTCACATGGGGAAGAGGATCAAAGAGATACAGAGAAACCCTCAAGTATGTCTTTGGAATTCTGAAGTGAAATTTAAATTCAAATAGAGAGTCAAGGAGATGCATATCTAAGCAGTCCTGGTCAAGATGTGGTCCTGCCCACTATTGTCCTGTCTTGGCTTCAGTCTCACCATGTAAGTGGTCTGACAAGTAGTTAGAACTATATGAAGTCTCTTTCAGGGACACAAAGTTTCCCTCTGGCTGATTAATGCCTTTTCCTTCTCTCAGCATGAGTTTCCTGAAGAAGTTCCCATTTCTTCAGGGTTCGTTGTTTCAGGGGTCTGCTTGTGTTTCTTCAGAATGTCATCATTTCTACCAGACTTCTGATATTTCCCACTCATGTTTTAGCACCTCAGTATTGATGTGAAACATTTCCATGTCTGAAACAAATATAATATACAAAATACATATAATGGCCAAGGTTAGGGCACACTTTGTTAGTGCCAGGAACCTATGCAAGAGAACCATATTTTATAACCTCTTGGCATTTAGTCACTTTTGGAAGGGCTGGCACAAGTAAATTTGTCTTGTTGGTTTGAGAAACATCTCATCATAAAGTCTAGGCTGGCCTTAGAATTATTGTCTTCCTGGTTCAGTCTTCCTAGTGCTAAGGTGCCCACCATAACTATTTCAGTTCTGAAAGTCCCCTTCCTACCCTACCCTCCTTGTCTCCCAGTACTTTCTGAAGACATTGTTGATTAACCATCTGGTGGTTTGTTCTCCATTGTCCCACAGTGCTGGGGAAAGATTCATCCTGCTTGCTCTGGGTTGGCCCCACACTCGGGAAGAAGGGAAGTCACAGTTGGAGCTAGAGCCCTAAGCCCTTCAGGACTAATGTAACCAGTGGGATATAGATCGAGTTTACATAGGGGCCATTCTGCTTGTCTTGTGGGAAGTATCCTAGCATCTCAGAATGTTCAGGTTTCTTCGTCAGAGCTGTACGTGTGTAGACTGTTAACAGCTTACCTATAAGACTGTATGAAAACACTACTAAGTAATACACAACAGCTGGAAGGCTTTACAAACACAACAATACAAAGAAAACTATTGAAAAATAAGTAACTTAGTACAAGCTTACAAATATCTAATGCTTCTCAATCTTTAAAAGGCTTGCATAGTATGAGTTGTCTCACTTTCTCATACAGGACCTTCCTTGTGGCTTCAGAATTAGCTCAGGCTATTCATCCTGGCTGGTTGTGCTGCTAGCTCAAGGTGGCTTCTGGCTGGCTAAGGCCAGGGTTGCTGTCACTCCTTTAGCCACAGCTGGTCGCTGGAAATGCATTGTGCCGAGCAATAATTCTTAGCCACTTTGCATGTATGAACTTCGAATGTTCTTTAACTCTGTTAATTTTGCATAACATGTAAACTTTAGATACACAACTGTACATGTTTCTAGTCAGATGCATTGTACATGAAATACACTAACACCATTTAAAGCCTGTAACGCAAGCTCATCGGTTTTTTAAATTTTTATTAGAGTTTAATTTGCTCTGTTTTGTTGTTTTAAGATGGAAGCTGAGGTCACTTGTCTAAGAGTTTGGTTTAGAACACAAATGTTCCCACTGACTGCAACCCACATATTTTCATGTTTTTTATTCATTACTTTATTTAGCTAAGATTAATTTCCATTTCCCTTTTTTTAACTCAAAAGTTATTTACACTGCAGTCATTTTGTTCCAGAAAAGTGGGGATTTTCCAGAGATCTTAGCGTCATTGATATTTCCTCTTGTGTGTTTAATTTCAGATGATTTATGATTTTGTCTTCACAGTTACTAATCTTTTCTTCTCTAAGTCCCTGGCAGTGTGTTTATATTCAATTTCATTGCTAAGAACTTTTAGGCTTTTTTATTTTTATTTTTTTGTCTCCCACATGTCTCCCTAACTTTTCCTGCTTTTGGGTTGTATCTCCTGTCCCTTTAAATGGCCCGATAATCTTTGATTGTCTGCCAGATAGTATGAAATGTACATTATTTCCTTTTTCATATAAATGGTCTTTTATTATGGGATGCTGGAGAGATGGCTCATCAATTTTGAGTGCTTGTTGCTCTTACAGAGGACTAGGGTTCATTTTCAGCACAGAGATTAGTTAGGTCACATCTACCTCAGTTTTGAGCGATCTAGTTAGTACGCTCTTCTAGCCTCATGAGCACTATATACATGTGAGCACACAGACAAGCAGGTACACATCCAAGCAGAAAAATGAATTAATTGAGTACTCAATTAATTAATAAATTAATAAGTATTCTTGAGTTTTGTTCTAGGAAATAGTTTAGTTACCTGGAAAAACTTTGACCCTTTTATGTCTTGATCTTGATTTGTGAATATTAGCAGCCGTTAGCCTAAATTTCTCTACTACCAAAGTAGGACACTCAGAGAATTCCTCAATCACCTATACATGGCAAAATTTCCAATGTGAGCTATTTCAAGTTTCTTGTGGAACATCATGTGCTTTTTCTTCTAATCCTTTTTTGTTGTTGTTGTTCTGTCCCTGGGCTCAGCTGGATCCTAAATATACTTGTGTCCAAGTGTACCCTACTCTATACACAAGGGAGTTTATGGAACTCCAGACTTCTCTCGGTATAGCTCTCCCTTCTCCAGTGCTCTTCTCTGAGATTTTGGCTTCCAGCAGGCCTTCAGTCCATCTCTGTTGCTTGAGATTTGTCAGGTTCTGCCTGGGTTCTTCCTTGTGTGGTAAGGTGGAAACTTTGCCCAGGCAGCCTTCTAGGCAGTCACATAGCTATTTCCTTTTTTTCTTAACTCCCAGAGATTATGACAATTCATTGTTTGATGTCTAGTATTGTGAAATCCTTAGTTTGTGTATTTTAATCTTTTATTTTGTACAACGAATCTCTACTGTAATGATGTTCAAAGTGGCGTTCTTTAAATTATTCTCACACAGTTCTGAAGCCTAGAAGGCCAAAATTACAGTGATATCAGGACCATGTTTCTTCTTTGGCTCTAGAGAATAATTACTACTTTTTTGTCATTTGGTATCTCTCAGCTGTCTAATACTTTGCTTGTTTGTTACAAATCACTCCCAACTGTTTACATTTCAACCAGGGCTTCAGTTACTAGATGAATTGATTATTAACCTCTCTCCTAATTAACTACTGCATTAGCTTATCTACTACAGTACCAAAGACTGTGTTTCTAAATAAAGCTCATGGCTGAGGTCCTGTTAAATTTTAGATATAGTGATCAAATCACTACATCTACTTTGGCTATACACAGAAGGCTTCTGTATGCTTCTAACACAGCTTATACGTATGTCTTCTTGTATTATCATCTCTCATGAAAGCTCTCAGCAGGATGCAGCAGCATCAATAACTGAGCTTAAGACTGCTGGGCTTGTGCTTTCATTTACTTCTGCTGCCTCCTACCTGTGTAGATAGGGCAAGTTACTTAAGTTATGTATGCCAGTTTTTCTGTCTGTAAGATGTTTCTGGTATATTGCTTATAAATATTTTAGAGTTATTTATTTTTGTTGAGTAGCCCAATAGCTGTCATACATGCAAGTATAATTTACCTTTCTATGGCAAATTGTGCTAAATAAATATTTATCAACTTGTACTAAGTATGCAGACATATATTTGCATATATTTCCATCTTCTTTACATTAAGATTTCAAGGTGGATATTAAGAATGTGTTAAAAGAAGGCTTGGGAAGTGATGTATGCCATGACTCTAGCATTGGGGTAGCTTAGATGGGAGGATCACAAATTCACAGTCAGCCCGAGCTTATGGTCAACTCCTGTCTAAACAGACAAAAACCATTAAATGAAATGCCAGAAACAGTAACATCAAGGCATTAAAGAAGACAAAAAAGATTATATTTCATCAATGACCTACATAATTTTGACAAAAAAAAACCCAAAACAAAACTTTTTTTTTTTAAGCCACACTGTGAAACTTCCTATCAAGACAGAATGTAACGTATGACCTAGCATACAATTCTCCCCTTCAGAAACGAAGAGTCTTGATTTTTGTGTGGAACCGATATCTTTATTACAGGTGTCTAGAGGTCATTTCATTTAAACTAGTGGAGTCTGTCCTTATCCCCATCCAGCATAACAGTTGTCAGGAGCCTTCTAGGACAGGCTAACCCTACCAGGTGTCCTTGCTGGAGGTGGCCCACCATTTTTGCATGGCCTTAGATGGGTGAGCTCTGAAAGCAAGGTCCGAAGAGACTTCTTCTCAGGATGGCTTCCTGCAGCTGATGTGCCTTTCCTCTCACTCTGACATAGGCCACTGACTCCTGAGCATTAGCCCACCCTATCGGGTAGACTTCCTGCAGATCAGCATGAAGATGAGCTTTCATGAACTAATGCTGTTTAGATGAATTAATGGTTTTATAAAATTCTGATTTGATTCAAATAATCTTAGGAAGAAAGTTTTAAAAGATTGTTTTAGTTGTTACCTAGAAAGATGTAATAAAGTTAAAATCAAGAATAGAACATCCCCACTCCTCATGATAAGAGTAAAGGCTATAAAATAAGGAATACAATGAGCTGTCACGATTACACTAAAGAGATATAGACTTGGGACAAGTTTGTATTCAAAGAAAAGTAGTCAGGTCCACGGGTGAGCCACAGGTGTGACTATGATGAGGACTCAGGAGCCTCTCAGCTGGCCAGGGAGAAGGGAGCACTAACAATTAAGCTTTCTATCTTTTCTTTTTTAACCCCCTGATGCTAGCAGAAAGAGTTTATTATCATAATTCAATGGCTTTTTTTCCTTAGAATAGCAAAAAGGCAGATATTATAGACAGAATTGCCAAAGATAAGTAAAGTTTGGCCTCGCCACTGTCTCCATACCCTGGGCTGCCTTCCTCAAAAACCTGGTGCTGTGGCAAGGCAAGAAACATTGAGTTGTGTTTCTTAACTCGTGCAGTGACTAACAGAAAATGGATTTGAATATAAGAAATAGATGCTTTTGTGTCCTCATATGTCTCAAATTACCCCTAGTGACAGCGTGTCTCACAGCAGCTACTGGAGACTAAAATTTTGTGTATTGATATCTTTCTTTTTTTGTTTTTTTTTTTGTATGTACAAAATTATTTCCCCTGTCTGTTGTTATACGTCTATTATATACCATTAATTGCCACTTAATTACTACTAAGCTCTAAGCTCATGGAGAATGTGAGCCATTATGTGTATTTTTATGGTCTTAGCTTCATAAGAATATAATAATGCTCATAGAACACGTGACAGGCAAGCAGAAATGAGGCTCCTGGGGGAGGAACAGCACAACAGGGGTTTGGGATGGAGTAGAGGGAGGAGGAACAAAACCAAAGGACATTTGAAAAGGCACAGTGAAGTTTAATATATTGTGCTAACTAAAAATGTAATAAAATAGAATAGGTAGAGGAGTATGATTCTCTGTGTTATATAATATCTATGTCTCATTTGAGAAAGCTTGAACATTTTAATTATGTTAAAAATTTTAAATAATACGGAACCTTTTAGATCTGTGTTTATGACCTTGGTAAGTACAACTGATTTACAATCATTGATTCCATATGCCATTTCATTCAGCTCTGGTGTATTTTCATTTCCTAGTTGCTCTCTATTTGCTTCTGAATCTTGCTGAGGACACACGTACAGAACTGAAGATGAGGAACAAGAATATCGTTCACATGTTGGTGAAGGCTCTCGATCGGGACAATTTTGAGCTGCTCATTCTAGTCGTGTCATTCTTAAAGAAACTCAGTATTTTTATGGAGAATAAAAATGACATGGTAATGTACAAAGCTTCTTCAAGTAGTCCACATTGGCTATTTTAAAGTTAAGATATTCTGATAAAACATAAATACCTTCTACCTCTACTAAGGTGATTGTGAATATTTTATAATTGTTACTTGAACTGTTTTCCTTCTTGTGCTTCTGATTTTGGTATATTTACTAAATGCTTATAATTATGATCATCCTGAAGTAGTTAACATATCAGAAAGTTCTAGACATTCATATTATATTTACATTTAATTTCCAATAATATCATAGAATTGGAAGGCAGAAAACAGCTCAGCTCATCAAATATCATTTTTATTGAGGAAGAAAAAATGAGGCTCAGCAAAGTTAATTACTCATCCAGAGTTAAGTTTGTGAGAAGTCAGACCTTTACTTTAGACATATGTGCTACAGGCTTCCATGGGAGAAATGCCCTTAAGTGACAGCATCTTATGAAACTAGTGCTTTCAGAACTCAGCTAGACTGTACATTTAATCACTCTGACTTTACCCTGAGATAGCAAAGGATCACAGACAGCAAGAACTGTCCTAAAACGCATCTCTAAATTCAGCTTTGTAGGTTTGGGGTTTTCTGCTCCTGAGAGAAAGAGAACTTAATCTTTATTTTTATCATTGTTGTTTAGTTGGTTGGGGTTTTTGTTTAGTTGGGAGTCTTTTGAGACAAGGTGTCATTTAGCCCAGGCTATCTTCAACCCTATGTAGCAAGGTTGGTCTTGAGCTACTTATCTTTTGCCTCCACCTCCCAAGTGCTGGGATCCCAGGTGCAAACCCTTTACCTCCATTTTCTTCTTGTTGCTTTCAAGCAAGACTAACAGCAATTTTTATAATGATTTTATTGATAATTTCATATCTTTATATACTGTTTGGATCAAATCTAACCCACATTCCTCCTGCCTCCCAATTCCTCCCCTACTCTCCAACATATTTCACTTTCCTTCCCAAATTCATAAACTCGTTTATTTTTTGTTTTATTTAACTCACTGAGTGTCTTTAGTGCTGCCTGTATGTTCATCGTATAGGGTGATTTACTGGAGCATGTGTGAGCTCTCAGCCTACATCTCCTAAGAAAACTGAATCTCCCTCCCCAGCAGCCATCAAGTGCCAATAGAATCTGAGCTAGGAATGCAGCATAACATTAATCTCACCTTCTCCATGTATATCTTAAGGTAAACATATATATTTCTCATATTTTAAGGTAAATTTCATTTTTACCTTAAAAATCATTTTAATTCATGCTTTAAATTATATAATAGTTATTATAGAATAGATATATAATAATATATTAACCTGGCATCTCATTTATACACTATAAGAGTACATCATATTAACATGTAATTTTAAGAGCAACTGTAAAAAAGATGGACATTATATGGGTTTGCTTATTGTTTTTACTAATGATTTAATTTTAGTATGTATTTTGGATGCAAAGCTTTTGTCACATATAGGTTTTCATGTGTTTTATTATTTTCTGTAGCTTATCCTTTTCATTCTCCCATAAAGAGCAAAGGTTTTAATTTGGTGAACTCCAGCATATAAAAAATGCCTTTAGCAGGTTGTGGTCTGGTGTCATATTGAAGCATTCTTCATTAACTCAAAAAAGCTTCCTTCAAGAAGTTTTGTAGGATTTGCTGTTGTTTTAGTCCAGTTATTTTATTCTGAGTTAACTTAAAAGATGATATGAGTACAGATCAAGATGTACTTTGGGGGTTAAGAATACATGCTGTTGTTGCATTGGACTATCATTCTATTGCCAGCATTCATAGTAAGCAGCTCACAACCCCCTGATGCTCCAGTTCCAGGAGATCGGACATCCCCTTTGGGCATCTGCATGCATTTCATGCTTATACAGACTAGCAGGCAGACATTCACATGTACATAAAGTCTTTACAAAAAGATTTGCTTATGAATATTGATGTCTCCTTTGGTTTTGTTACAGATCTATTGGTGTTTGTTTGTTTGTTTTTCCTTTTGTCTTTTTTATTAGATATTTTCTTTATTTACATTTCAAATGTTCTCCCTTTTCCTGATTTCCCCTCCAAAAAAAAAAAAAAAATGTTCCCTCCCTCCTCCCCCTGCTCACCAGCCCACCCTCTCCTGCTTTCTGGCCCTGGCATTCCCCTACACTGGGGCATAGAGCCTTCACAGGACCAAGGGCCTCTCCTCCCATTGATGACTAACTAGGCCATCCTCTGCTATGCACATGCATCTGGGAGCCATGAGTCCCACCATGTGTACTCTTTGGTTAGTGGTTTAGTCCCTGGGAGCTCTGGAGGTACTGGTTAATTCATATTGTTGTTCCTCCTATGGGGCTGCAAACACCTTCAGCTCCTTGGGTCTTTTCTTTAGCTCCTCCATTGGGGACTTTGTGCAGAGTGCAATGGATGGCTGTGAACCTCTACTTCTGTATTAGTTGGGCACTGACAGAGCCTCTCAGGAGACAGCTATATCAGGCTCCTGACAGCCAGCACTTGCTGGCATCCACAATACTATCTGAGTTTGGTGATTGTATATGGGAAGGATCCCCAGGTGGGCAGTCTCTGGATTGTCTTTCCTTCAATCTCTGCTCCACACTTTGTCTCTGCAACTCCTTCCATAGGTATTTTGTTCCCCCTTCTAAGAAGACCACACTTTGGTCTTCCTTCTTCTTGAGTTTCTTGTGGTTTGTGGATTGTATCTGTTAAAAGATGGGTTTTTATCGTTAAATTGCCTTTCATTCATTATGAAATAGTCTTTATTTGCTTTTATTTTTCCGTTATTTAAAACCATAATTGGCTAGGGGCGTAGCTTCATGACAGGAGTACTTGGGTTTGTTTTTTCAAGATGATGAAAAGAAAAAAAAGTCTTTATTCATTGGTTGTGGTGGGTCGTATTAGTCCCTCTAAGCACAATATGCTGATTCCTAATCTAAAATTTTAGCTACTTCTTGCAGTCTGGTGGTCTGTCCCAATTTTAATAAGATTTCAAAATATTATCTTGAATTAAGCCTAAAAAATTTGATGTTTTACCTTTAGTTTCCCAGGCTAGTATTTGCATTTACTAGTCTTCATTAATGGCATAGATAGGCTTCCTTATTAACCATGTAGATAAAGGGCCTGAGGCCTAGTTTCTTAAGACCTTACAATGCTGGTCTTTGGCTATCATCTGGAACATTAGACTTCAGAGGGGTCCCATGCCAAAGACCTATGACCACTTGGATTTACATTTGCAAAGAAAAATCTGCTTCGTATAAAATAATCTTGACTTCCCTACCTAAGTGTTAAATCCCTCCATAATCTGCCTAGGATTTATCTTTAAGTTTCTGCTAATCTCTATATACTTTATCCTGTGGTCATAACCAAGCAATTGTAATTCCCTAAATAAGGTTTGCCTATGGGCTTCTTTCATTCTGTACTAGCAGTGCTTTTCTTAACCAGAAAAATAATTTATATTCATTAAAACTTTGTTCTGAAATTGAAGTCTTCTCTCCTTGATGTGTTAATGACTCCTTCCAGAGCACTTCTGGGCATCAGTCTCTTTGTTTATTGTTTATTGCATTGTATTTTTGTTACTTGTCTTCCTTGTCCACTCTTTTTAGACCGAGGCAGTCTTGAAAGGCAAATGAAACCTTGTCTGTTCTTGTAGGCGGCCTGGAATGTAATGGGTGGTGTCCAGTTCTGCAAGCTTTTCAAGAATCGATGCTGTTTGTTTTCCAGTTGATGGCAACAAAATGAGGGAAGAGAGTGGATGATGTAGGAGTGTGAGGAGAAGTTTGATTTTAATATAAAAACATTTGCGTTATAGGTTGAAATGAGAATATAAGCTAATTCATACTTATGAAATAGTTATATATTCAAATAGAAACAGGCTATGTTGTGACCTTTTATATCTTATTTTGTAATCTAATGCAAATATTTTTTCACTATAGGTGGAGATGGATATTGTTGAAAAACTGGTAAAGATGATACCCTGTGAGCATGAAGATCTCCTGAATATCACCCTCCGGCTCCTCTTAAACCTCTCATTTGACACAGGCCTGAGAAACAAGATGGTACAAGTCGGACTTCTCCCAAAGCTCACTGCACTCCTGGGTATGCTTTAACATTGATGATGCTGTTTCTTGGCATTTGCTCCATTATTGAAAAGTTCAACCTAGTGTAAAAAGGATGTCTATGCAAAAATCACCCTTTATAAGTTCTTCTAACTGAAAATTGAAGAGTAAAAAAATAAGCATATTAATAAAATATGACCTATCCCAGGATTTCCTAGTTGTAGAATGAGCTGGAATACCTTAAACACTTAGACTTCATTATTCCTTTGTATGGTTTTAATGTAAATGCCCCTCCCAGACTCATGTGTTCTAACATTTAGTGCCCTGGCACCATTTTGGGGGTGGGGGGTGGGGGCCCTAGGAGGTGGAGCCTTGCTGGAGGAAGCTGCCACTGGGGGCAGATCTGAGGATGTAAAGCCCAGCTCCACTTCCCACTCACTCTGTGCTTCCTGACCCTGCTGCCCTGCCTGACTTTTTAAAGAAATATCTGCTGAGGTCTGTTTCATACTTTTAATTGTATTATTTTACTAACTCCTACTGAAATTTTAGAGTCCCTTCTATGTTCTGGATTTTAACCGGCTATCAAACAGAAGGTTTATAATTTTCTTTCGGTTCTGTAGCTCCTCTTTACTCTGCCATTGCCTTTGTTCTGTAAACTTTGGGCCTTCTATATCACTACGCACTTTGGCTTTGTTCCCTACCTTTTCCAAAAGTTCATATTCCACTAGTATGTCTTGAAACATTTCTCAGGTAGTTTTGTCCAATAGTATCATAGTTACAGGTCTTATACTTAAGGCTTTAATGCATTTTAAGTTGATTTTGAGTACAATGACTAAAAATGTGTAGTGCCTTCTACATGTATATGATGTTCTTGCTAGTGCCATTTGTTGTGGAGCTAGTTTTTATGTAATGCCTGCGCTCAGCACCTTTTGTTGGGAATCATGATAGATGCATGGTTTGCTCTTAACTCCTCTCTTCTGCTCTAAATTTCTGTCTTTTTTGTTTTTTATTCCAGCACCTACACTCTCAAGTTACTGTACCTGATAGGTTTTGAAAGCAAGTAATGTCTCTTGCTTTTTATTTCCTCAAAATTGCTTTGACTGACCAGTATGTTGTGATTTCATACGAACTTTAGTATTATTTTTATTAGTTCTATGGAGAATGTCATTGATATTTTGATAATGATTATGCTGAATCTGTAAATTTAGGTAACATGGATAATTAATAATATTTATTTTTCCATTTCATGAAACACCTAGCTGTTGTGGATTCAGTATTTTATCTGGGCTTGTATGTGGCTTTCATTATCTTTAGGTACATTGCTTCAACACGCAAGTTACTCAGTCTTCTTCTCCGAAGGGATATTTTATTCCGTTAAGTGTTTTGACTTGGTTTGGGTTTTGTCTAATGAAATGATGGATTTACTCATTGTTTATGTGGTATTGATCTTTTATTGATTTGTGTGCATTGAACCATCCTTTCATTTCTGACACAAATATCAGGTGATGGTGATGAATGTTATTTATGTGCTAGTGAATTATCTTTATCTGTGTTCATTAGGATTATTAATCAGGAGTTTTTTGTTGTTGTTTTAATATTGTGTTTATCAAGTACTCAACTCAAGGCAACATTGGATTTCCATTTCTGTTTTTCTTGTTGCTTTGTTTGTTTTAATAGCTTGGAAGGAATTGGTTTGAGTTCTCTAAATGTTGGTCATGTTCAGCAGTGAAGCCATATGATCCTGGGCTTTGTTGATAGGAAAAAAAGTATTATTCCTTAATTGATTCTAATTATTAGTCTGTTCAGAATTTCTTTGTCTTCATGATTTAATTTAGATAAGACATACATGTCCAGGAATGTATCCGTTGCTTTTCAGTTACCAAATTTGTTGACATATAGTTCATACAGATATAACAATTCCTTGTATTTCTTTGTTGCAGTTACAATAGTTTCTCTTCTGTCTTTAATTCTGCTTAAATCTTCTCTCCCTTTTTCTTGGCCTAGCTAGAGGATGTAAATTTTGTTTTTCTTTTCACAAAGCCAATTCATAATTATGTTGACCCCTTATATTTTTTAATCTGTTATTTCATTTATTTCTGAAGTGATGATCTCTTTCAGTATTGGTTTGATTTGTTCTTATTTCTTGAATTCAGTGGTAGGTTGTTTGAGAATTACTGATATTTTTGATAGAGATATTGATTGCTATAAAATTCCCTCTTAGACTGCTTTATCTTATCCCTTAGATTCTGGTTTGTTACGTGGCTTTGCATCTTAAAAGGTTCAAGAGATTGACCTGACAAGGGCAGAGAGGTGATGGGGAAAGACACATTCACAAACACAGAAAAGCTGGCATCAGGCCTTCTGTGCAGTATCCGGGTGGGGTGAGGCATACTGAGGCTAGGGTGGACATTGCTAACACACTGGCAACATTCACACTCAGAGTACATGAAGACTTTGTCGTCTGCCTGAGCCTTGCTCACCAGGGGAAGACTTTGCCAACTTCTCGTGGGTCTGAGGCTTTGGTTCTAGACACGGCTGCCTCACGTGGACAGCACATATCCACCCAGGACTTCTTCACACAGTAGGGCTCTTTCATGCTCCACAGTGGGCTGTGATCTCATTTACATTTGGTTTGAGAATCATTTTAAATTTCCCTCTCATTTTCTTCCTTGACTCATCAGTTGATTGGATGTATATGTTAAGTTTCTATGTAATTATATGGTTTCTTGTTGTTTGTAGTTTTATTACATTGTGATTAGATAAGATGTAATTATTTTCATTTGCCTACGTTTGTTTTGTGGCCTGCCCTATATCCTGCTGTGGTGCACTCCAGGTGGCAGTGGAAAGCATATGCATTCTTTTTTTTTTTTTTTTTTTT
>NW_022196891.1:61239192-61259872 GCF_008632895.1 Mastomys coucha
TGCCTCCCAAGTGCTGGGATTAAAGGCGTGCGCCACCACCGCCCGGCTCTGATTGTTTTTCTTATCATTACAGAATGACTTTTCATGTTTCACTTTATTGCTTTTGATGAAAATTACTTCTTCTGGAGAAGAAGGGCCGGGGATGGGGTTGTAGAAGGGGCATACAGGGAGGAGAGCCCACAATCAGGATGTAAAGTAAATTAAAAAAAAAAAAATCACCTCTTCTGATGTAAATGCAGATGATAACTGCTTTTTAGAATCTATTTGTGTGAAATACCCATTTCTTTTCATTAACTTTTAATAACATGTATTCTTAGAGGTATTCATTACATAATTGAACCTATTCCTTTTTATTACACGTATTTTAGTGTGTGTGTATATGTGTACACACACATCCATACGTGGTAGGGTATGCAGGTACATTCCACACAGGTGCATATGGTGATCAGAAGACACGGGTGTTAGTTCTCTCCTTCCACCATGTAGGGCCCAGCAATTGAAATCAGGCTGTCAGGCTTAGTGACAAGTGCATTTACCCACGGAACAATCATGTGAGCCTTAACTGGGACTCTAAAAATGATCCATTGTCCTGGCTAGAGAGTTTACTCAGCAAGTGGCTCACAGCCATCTTTAACTCCAAACCCAGGGGATCTGATGCCCTTGTCTGACCTCTGTACACGTGTAGATGAATATACAGAATATATGAAATGCAGATAAAACATTCCTACACATAAAATAATAACTTCCATTGTCCTCTGTCCTTTTTTC
Source organism: Mastomys coucha (assembly GCF_008632895.1). Lineage (NCBI taxonomy): Eukaryota > Metazoa > Chordata > Mammalia > Rodentia > Muridae > Mastomys > Mastomys coucha. Next base: position 61,239,961 of record NW_022196891.1, read on the forward strand.
TTGGAGAGTTTACTTGGTTTGAATTTAATGTCATTATTCATGTCAGGATGACCTGGAGCCATTATATAACTTTTAAAATTGATTTTGTTTTTTTCCTTTGTAGTTTCTTTCTTACCTTCAAATAAAACAGTGCGCTTATATTCCAACCATCCCTACATTTTGAATTTTTTGATATCCCATTTTACCTCTTCTTAATATTTCCTAGCTCCCAACATGCTAACATAGTTGTTCTTTTGCCAGGTTTTCTTTCCTCTAATACCATATAAATGTCCTGCTGCCCACCTTGCTGTGTGTTTGAAGGCCTTGCTGTATGGCAGCTGTCAGATGACTGGGATACCTTTGAATAGTATTTGTTTCCTTTTATAATATAAGAATCCTGCTGGGCAGTGGTGGTGCACACCTTTAATCCCAGCACTTGGGAGGCAGAGGCAGGCAGATCTCTGAGTTTGAGGCCAGCCTGTTCTACAGAGTGAGTTCCAGGACAGCCAGAGCTATACAGAGAAACCCTGGCTCGAAAAACGAAAAAAAAAAAAAAAAAAAAGAATCCTGTCTGTAACTTTTGAAGCTTGCATGCATGTTTTATGTTACAACTTTGTGAATTTGTGAACTTAACTTGTAATCTTGGCCTTTGTGTATGTAGCTATTTGAATTTATTTCTACACTTAGGGGTTTTCCATTACTATCTTTGAATAAACTTTCTACTGCTTTGGCTTCTCAAGTTTGTTTAGGTCTGATAACTCCAACAGTTGCTTAATAAGTTCCTTTTCTCAACCCTTTGTTCACTCCTGTGGTTCTATTTTCAAGTAGCCTGTCTGTGAACCCTGATGTCTTTTACTGTCGATGCCTTCCGTCCCTTTGTCCTGTCGTTTAATATCCATTCTGTCCCTTTGTCCTGTCGTTTAACATCCATTCCGTCCCTTTGTCCTGTCGTTTGACATCCATTCCGTCCCTTTGTCCTGTCGTTTAACATCCATTCTGTCCCTTTGTCCTGTCGTTTAACATCCATTGAAGTTTAAGGATTTGCTTGGGTTTTGTTACTTTCTTCCTCCTCTTCTTTTCTGATAAGTAAATGCTTATTGACTTCTTCCTGTGTGTTCATGTGAATTTGAGTTCTCAGAGTAACAATTTTAAGTTTTCCATGAGTTCGTAAGCATTGCTCAGTTCCTGGCCCTGTTTTGTGCTTGTGGTGAGATAACAGGTCTATAAAATGTACTGATGTTTATTGGAATCGCATGGACACCTATGCTTTTAGCAATTAGATGAAATTCATTCTCTGTCATTTGTCCATTTCTTCCAGGACTTCTAAATCAGGATTCTTAATTTCTCTGAGCCTGTGGTCACTATTGCTATATCACCACTAGATGGTACCATAAGTATGAGTTTGCAATGTATCCCTACCTGATTTACTTACCTTCAATGCTTCTGCTGTAGAAGCCCAAAGCCAACTTGACCTAAATGCAAACTTGATATATTGTTTAAGATGGAGTTTTGAATGCCTAAAAAGGATACTTTGCCACTTCAAGCCTGTATTGGAGCCAAGAGTCACAGTGTTCATTTTTATTAGTTTCCTGTGTTCAGGCTCAGAGGACTTTACTTGTTACTTATCTCACCATGGGAAGATCAGTAATGAAACTCCGAAGTAGCAGTTTGGTACTGCTCATTTCTTCTCCCAAGTAGACTTGGTTCTCTCATTTATGTTGCCTGAGGTGAGATGGTGTATAGAGCTGGCAGTGTCGTGAACACCTACCCCTCAATGCCAGACTGCACCTAGAGCCTAGACCTTGTTGAGCCCACAATGTGATTGAGACCCACCTGAGACTCCTGCAGCCAGCTCCAGGTGATGTTAGTGAGGATGCAGTTCTGTCTCGGGTATCACCAACAGGCAGGTCCAGAGGGTCTATCTGGAGATACTAGGCTGGTAAGGAACCATTTGGATCCACTGCTGCTGAATTTCAGTGGCACTGATCTGTACTTAGTTTATTCTTGTACCATCTAGAAAGCAGTCTTTTTCCGTGTTCTGTTGCACAAAACTGAGGAAAGGGGCAGTAGAAAGTATCACTTGACTGTCAAGGCACACACTGAGGGCCAAGCTGTCCTGGCGATACCTGCAGTACTGTTTCACTGTGGGCTCACATGGTGTAGGTCTCACTGTGGGCTCACATGGTGTAGGTCTCACTGTGGGCTCACATGGTGTAGGTCTCACTGTGGGCTCACATGGTGTAGGTTCACTATGGGCTCACACGGTGTAGGTTTCACTATGGGCTCACACAGTGTAGGTTTCACTATGTGATCACATGGTGTAGGTTCCACTGTGGGCTCACACTGCATAAGTTTCACTTGGGTTCATACGGTGTAGGTTCTTGCTTTATAGAGGGAATTCCTTTTCTCACCCAAGCAGAAGACGTTTCCTTGGATGCTGTTTTGCTTGTGTTTGGGGAAACGGAAGCCCAGGCACTTTCCTTCTTGCTTTCTTCGGTGTACCTTGGTCATTATTACCCTGGAATCAAGTTCTGTGATCTCTTACTTGGTTTCCTGCACTCCACGTCATGTGGGAAGTGGGTTCTCATGAGTATGTGCCTGACCAGAGTGTACGTGGGCAGCCTGCCACTGGAGTCTTCACCCACAGTTTGCTCTACAGTCTTGTTATCTTTCATAGTGCTCTCTCCTAATGGTATTCACCACAAAAGCCCAGGCTGACACATCTTCAACACTGAAGATTAGCTTTCAATGTCTGATTTTTGAGGGGATATAGATTTTCAGTTTGCAAGAAGTCTCTTAAAATCAATAACATGTATTTTCTAAAATATTGTTATGTACAATTAAAGCATAAACTAAGGTGACTGTACTTAAGACTGTACTTGCTGGAGTTTTAGGGTAAGAGCCCTGACTCTTCAAGATGTAACTGATACTGGCTACCTGCTGTACCAATTAAAGAGAGGTAAATGGTGAAAAGCCACAAGAGGAGATGTAATCAATGGAGCACATTGCAAAGGACATGTATAAAAAAGTTCAGTGACCCCAAGTACATATTCGGAAAGAGAAAGAATTAGGGAAGGGGAAGAGATAGACATAAGAAAGCAGCCTCAGACAAGGTATGGGCGTATGGATCATTGTCTTGTTTCTGGTCCTCTGAGGTCATACAGAAAAGTCATAGTTCCCATAAGATGGTTTCTTCTGCTCTGGCAGAAGATGGGATTTCTCACTAGCATGGGAAGTAGTCCTCATTTGAATGGCAGTCTGTTGGCTCCCAACTATTCAGAGGTGTTTGGGAGGTTCTTAACCTATCATAAAGGTGGTTACTGATTGATAATCTTGTTTCTACAATCCCAGGCAACTGGGATTTTAATCCCACATTTTTAGGATAGTAACTAAATTCCAGACATTTTTTGTTTGTTTGTTTGTTTTGTTTTTGTTTTTTCGAGACAGGGTTTCTCTGTGTAGCCCTAACTGTCCAGGAACTCACTCAGTAGACCAGGCTGGCCTCGAACTCAGAAATCTGCCTGCCTCTGCCTCCCAAGTGCTGGGATTAAAGGTGTGCGCCATCACTGCCCAGCAAATTCCAGACTTTTTATCCAGCTTTTAGTTACCTTATGGGCTGAATTTCTCCATGCGGGCTCTGCTGTGTGTGCATACCTATTATTATCTTTAATTCAAGTTTACAAATCTGAAAGATAATTTATAGTTTAAGGCTATAGATATTATTAGTATGCTCAAGAATGGACACTTTCAGAAATGCTTCAAGACGCTGTGTAATTTCCTTTAATGTCGTTTCTTTTCCCCCTCTGCTAAACCATCGTTTCTTTCTTTTTTTTTTTAAGGTGAATCTAAATTAATTTAAAACTTATACAGTGAAAGTATGTGTGTAAATTTGACACCCATGTTTTAAATAATCAACCATAAATGTAAACTTTATTTTCTGGATTACTTGGTGTCGTCCTGCTGATCTGTATGCGTCATTTGTACCAATACCACGTGTATCTTTCTGCTGTAAAATTGGGATATGAGACTCGGGTTGTAAAGCATCGTTTCTTGTTTCTTTTGTACCAGCAGGATGTGGAGAGCAACGACTGCCCTCCCCTATAATGATGTGTTAGCTCCCATCTCCTGAGATTTTGGAAACTGACAGCTGAACTTATTTGAATTGTATATTTTTTAAAATTGAATTCCAAATAAATTCCCCAAGGTTTTCATCCTGGTAATAATGTTCTTCAGCTTTCTGCAAGGGATTTGCAACATTGTTGAATGAACAAACCTGCTTTCCTTGACTGTCCTGTTTTGCTTTGTTCAAAGAAATTGCATTTCTAGTGTACTTGATTTTCCAGTATTACATTTGTTAGTGTATTGTTATGTGTGTAGAAAATTGAATCTTCAGTTCCTAATGTAAGAAGCTGACATTCCAGTGGGGATGTCAGCTCAGTGATCTATTTGACATGTTTGATGTTTGCCCATCAGCTGTGTAAAAAGTAGAGTAAGGAACTGTTACCAAAACTGCGTTTGAAAAGGTTAGGACTCACTCAGAGTGATATGTATTTAATAGTGTTGCAACAAAATGCTCTCATGAATAAGTAAGATACATATATACATATATATGCAATTGTGTAGATCTGCATGTATATGTATGATATATATTTCATTTAGTATATGTAATTTAACATGTTTCCAACACAGTATTTATCTTTTCTATATGGAATGTGTGTTTTTCTTATTTTTTACACGATAATTATTTTGTACTCAATAATTTTGTGTCTTCTGATTGATTTCATATTCAGCCCCAAAACTAGTTTAATAGGAAATAGTTAGACTTCTTTTTCTCCAGACCTTCAGAAATAGCCCTGTTTCTGATTTTTTCCTAAGTTTCTTTTTATTTTCAAATGATTTTTAACATGTTGAACACTTTGTACACTAAGTTACTTTAGGTTATGTTTTGGCATGTTCTAAGAGTGATCTCCATGAAATAGAAATTGAAAGAAAAATGGAGAAACCTTGTTTTTGGATACTTTTGTAGGGCCATGCTTCAGGTGCAAGTTTTCAGAAGTGATTTTTATGCTGATCAAGTGGAAGTGTTATCAATTTTAATTGTATTGTCTTCATTTGACAGCTCCATAATTTAAACTTCTAACTGTTAATAGTAGGTGATTTACTAAAGTACAGTGAATTGTGGATCTTCTGAGGCATAGGGCTGCTGCATTATGACTCCTGCTGTTGTGAGGTTAACCTTAAAGGCCACGCACATTTCTGTGTGGCTGAGATATGAGCTGAAATAACATAAACACTTTAAAATGTTGTATAGTCTGAATAATTATTAAAGCAAAGGAGAAGGCATCAGCTTTCTTAGCATGTGTGGCTCCAGGGGATCCAAAAATTGAATATAACAAAAAATATTTTAATATAATTTCATCATATAAAGTATTTTGTTTAGAATTTTGAAGTTCACTTTTTTCTTTCTTTCTTTCTTTCTCTTATTTTTTCTCTTCTTTTTCTTTTAATACCAAGACAAACACATAAAGGAATTGATAATAAGAAATGTAAAAAAATCATTAGGGATGTGTGTGTGTGTGTGTGTGTGTGTGTGTGTGTGTGTGTGTGTGTGTGTGTTTATTGAAATTGGTTTGTTTGAATAGTTTTGCTCCATTCCTAATCATGGAGAAAAGAAGGCTTTATTTCTTAAATGGCTACAAAATTTTGTTTGGTCATATGAAAAATCCTGCGTATAAATATTCCTTTGTCTTTCTTTTCTTGACTGCTATCAGACTTACTGAGTTTTGCTTTGTTTTGTTTTGTTTTTCCTGTTACTTTCTGGGTATTTTGTAAGGGTCCTTTGCTTATTCCTGCTCAACCCAATCCATTTCTGTCGTCTCTGCACTTTGACCCGAGCTTCTGTATCTGGTTCCTTGACCGTCTGGGAGGTGCATCATATGCTGCTGTCAGTGAGTGTGAGCACGTCATACTTAGAAAGCTTGGCTTTGCTCACATGGCATTTGTAGGCTTTCTGGGGTGCCGACTTTCTAAGTGTTTAAAGGTTTTTGGGTTTTGGTTTGTTTTGTTTTGGTTTGGATTGGTTTTCTGGCTCATGTAAGAATCAGACTATCAAAAAATAATAATCTCCTGTCAAAACTCCTTAAGACATGTGGCATTGATGTGTCTTGAGAGTACTTCCTTATGTCAGAATAGTCGAGTTTGGGAGATGACATGGAAATTCCTTGTCACCGTGGATTCACTCATCAATGCTCTGGGGAATGTATGATGCTGTTACTGAAAAACAACTTGAAAATATGGTTTAAAGTTTTACTGATGTACCAGGCAACAGTTTGTTGAGATTCTCTGTGGCTTTGCATAAATGTTTTATAAGTTGAAGACTGATATGTCTGAGACTAACATCAGCACAAAAACAACCTAGAGACCCAGCTGAAATGTGATCATTTGAAGAGGCTAGTTGATTGTGACATTGGTTCCTGCAAAAAGCCCTGACACCTGATCCAGCATCAGCTGTGCTATGAGAAGTCTGCATTTCAGATCAGCAGTAACCACATTTTGAAAGAATTACTGTATACTGTTTTGTAAAGTTAGAACTTTACTGATGTACTTTGGTATACTTTTTAAATTGAGCAATGTTCTGAGTTTTAACATCAGCTTTTAAAATATTAGTTTTAAAGGAAGTTAAATTCAAGTGAAAAAAACTTAAACAAATACACAAGTCTCATGTGAAGTAAGTGAGTCTCTGCATTCGTGACAGTAGATAAACCTGCTACCTGTTAGTGTCATTTTCATACCTCTCCCCCAAATAGTGAGAAGAATGGCCTTGTTTTGCATTTTACATATCTTTTTAGATTCAGTCAGCTTCAGTAGACAGAGGCTGGCTCAGATATCTCCTTTGAAAATCTCCTATGTGTCATATATAAACCAGCTTTAAACCTGTAAGAAAATAAGAATTTATAAACTGGGAAATACTTTTTAATAAAGTAGGAAAGTACTACATAGAGGTTTTATTAAAATCCTGTGATTTTGAGGCCTCCGTGCTGAGCTCTAGGTCTACACTTTGGAAACTAGTGCATTGGAACAGTGATTTCAGGCACCTGGTGCTGCAGTAGTAATGTGCTAGCATCAAATCAGCCCTTTGAGTCTCACTAAAGAAGACATTTTTTTGTGTGTCAGAATATATTTCCTTGGGTTTTATGTATGTGATTTTTCTTAGATTTTGGTTCTTTATTACATTTATTTATTCTTTAATACCCCATCCATGTTCTTACTAATAATTTTATATTTGTATTGCTAATGCTACAAACCCTCTCATTTGTCCCAGACATTACACTTTTAAACATTTGTTAAAACACTTGCCTAATTCTTTGACTGTGTTTCCCAAATTACTTGGTGCTGCATGGAATTGTGAGAGGTATCATGACAGAGGAGTCAGGAGGTCCTAAATACAGTAGGGTCAGCATCATACAAGAAATTCTGGTGATTAACATACTAGATGAGAATTCTGTTCCTCCGCTTTGTCTTCAGTGTCCCACCCTGAGCAAGTGCCTTGAGTAGAAGAGACAGGACCACAGGGCAGGCAGCGCTGGCCTGGAGAGGAGGGCTGCTTCATCCACAACACTGTGGAAAGAAATGCAGCTACAGAGCAGATGCATGTAGGAGGGAAGCTGTGGAGGCTGCTTTTGTTTTTAACTGCGCCTACCTTTCCGTTAGCACAGAGGCAATAAGCTGAGAAAGAAGATAAGGGCATTGTTACCTCATTTCTGCCTGCTCCCCAACCTGTCTCTCCTCCTGCCTGTTCCTCCCACCCCCATCTCTCCTCCTTCTCTTTTTCTCCCTACCCTCATTGTTCCATACACCTTTACACAACCTCCCTCACACACCTTCATCACACCCCTAAACTACAGAACAGATTTCTGTAGTTGCCTCCTCCTTGAATTGTGATGACTTGTTCTCCAGGCTGTGACGCCTTTAGACTTTCCCTACCACCTGCTTCCAGTCATGTCCAGTCTCCTGCTTCCTTCCACTCATCTCCAGGCTACATCATTAGAGGGCAGCCCAGTGTTTGTCTTCAGCTTCAGCTTCTAGCCATGCAGCAATTCTGGTGATTGTCCGTCCACTCGTCTGAATACTCACTGTAAGGATGACTCCCAAACATTGTAATTCATAAGCTTTGTTAGCATTGAAGACTTACTGTATTCAGGTTCAGAAGAAGCTCCCAGTCTCCACCTGGCCTGTGCATAAACTCAGTATTCCTAGACTCCTCTCTTCTCAGTAAATGGTAACTTCATCTTTTTAGTTAAGCATGCCCACTCTGGGGGACTTGGCCTTGACTCTTCTCTCCTATTCTACATGCAAACTGTCCGCTCTGTTTGCAAATTATAATCACTACTTCCCTACTCCCAGCCACAACCCTCTCTCCTGGTTTAATTTAGTAGCATTTTAATTGGTCTTTGTGATCCCACTCTTGTCCTATAGTTTGTTCACACAGATGCAAAACGATCCTGTTAACTAAGTTCAGTCCTCTACTCAAGCCCACCAGTAGGGGCTGGAGAGATGGTTAAGCTGTTAAGACCATTTGTTGCTCTCAAAATGGACTGAGGTGCAGTTCTCTGCACCCTCATAGTGGCTTACAACTGTTAATAACTCCAGTTCCAGGGAATCCAGCACATTTTTCTGACCTCCACAATCACCAGACACACATGGTACAACACATACATGAAAACAACCAAATAAAATAATAAATAAAAATAACCAAAAAAGGGGGATTAGGCACAAATTTTGAACAAAACCCTCCAGTAACTTTACATATCTCCAAGTCAGAGCCCCTGCAGTGCCCTCCAGAGATGCATGCGCTGTGTGTGCTGCCTCCTAGCTTCTGTGCACCTCTGATGGATGGTTTTCTCCTCCCTCTGTGGAGGCCACGATGGCTTCCTGAGCTGAACTCAGCAGGAAACACTCCTTCTTCACTGGTTCTCTTTCTCTTTGCCTGAAATGTAAGTTCCTGCTATTTTGTGTGACCTAGTCTCTTGTCTCCCTCCTGCTTCAGTGTCTAATTTTAATAACAGTTTTAATAAATCTTGGATCTTGATGCCACTTTGACTGTTTTTCCCTCTACTTTTTAATTGTCGTATATTTTATATGATTATCTTGTTTTGTCTTGCTGGGCTACCAAACTGTGACTACTGCCACCACCCATCAGTTCTGTAAGCTTCATGAGAATGGTTTTATCCCCATTCCTCACTTCTGTGTGCGCAGAGCCTAGAACAGGCGCTTTGTAGGCTGTCAGCTCGGTGTGTGGTGAGATGGTAGATGGAGGAGAGGACATGGGTGGGGAAGTCTGCTCCACGTCCATGCAGCCTGTCATCCTGCTTAGAAAGTAAGGAAATAAACCAGGACCTATCCCAAAACATTCAGACTAGCTGATGTGAGAAGTATTACATATTGATTCTGTAATTAGAAAGCCCTACAAATGTTCATTTTGATACAGATGAAGAAAGGAGAGAGGGTAGTGGTAGCACAGTGACATATGGTAGGACCACACCCATCTGCATCATCTATTTTAGCGTTTATCACAGTAGTACCTTAATCTTACCCACATAGTTCACTAAATTTACTTCCATTAATGTATTGTGTAAGGACAGAAGTCATAGTCCAAGTGTGGTCAACTGAACAGTGCTTAATCTATTATTAGTATTTAATGAATAAGCTCAGAAACTGAAAGTACATATATATCGTGTCCGCCTCGACCAGCAAGAAAGACACGACCCACGAGCTCTTCTTTTAGCAGTTTATTCAGGATCCTTGAACAATCTTTTAGCACCAAGGGCAAGGCCCTCAGCCGTTAAGCACTCCCAAGCTTAACCAATCCCAATGGGCCACGTGGCAAAAGCGGATAGGTCACCAAATACGGAAGCAACCAAGGGCAGCAAGCTTAGCCAAATAAGGGCTTTGTTTATGAGAGTGCCGTCTCGGGGTGCGGCTTAAGCAGCTTTCCACACATATACAGGAGTTTCTCCAAAGAAATATGGTATCCTGAATGTATTAACTATTTTATATTTTATTTTGTCTATCCTTTTACAAATTTTCTATTTTTATTATACTTTACTAAAGTATTGGTCCTTAACACATTGGGAGGGAAATAAAAGCACAGTCCTCCCCCATAGGTAGTTTAAGAGCACTACACTACTCACATATATGAAATAAGAGAGTTAGTCCTCCCCCATAGGTAGTTTAAGAGCACTACTCACATATATGAACTAAGAGAGTGATTCCAGACTTGGCAAAAGAAAAGTATGCAAAAGTGGGGCTGGAGAGATGGCTCAACGGTTAGCAGCACATACTGCTCTTGCAGAGAACCCAAGTTCCATTCTAATACCCATGTCGGGTGGCTGACATATGCCTATAACAGCAGCGCCAGGAGAACTGATGCCTCTGCCTCTAGGCACCTGCACTCTTGTGCACGCAGCCCCACAGACACAGAGATACATAGTTAAAAATAAGTATAGAAAATAAATATTTAAAAATTACAATAAATAATGAATGCCCTAGTATAACAACTTAATTCATTTATAAGCAAAAATTAGAATGTTTCTCTTAAAATTAAAGAATTGTACTTATATTTATTAAGCATTTTAATATACAATTTATGAACTTTTATGCAAATTAACTTTAAAAATTAACTCATGCATTTCTCCTGTGACCTTCAGAGCCACACTCTCTGATGCAGGTGTGGTTTTCTTTTTCCTAGTTTTCTTCTTATTTTTAAAGGTGCAGTCTTGCTCTCTGCATAGCCTAGCCTCAGACCTCTAAGTGTCCGATCACAGATATGCCGTTGCACCCAGAAAAGGTGACTCTAAGTGTCCGATCACGGGTATGCCATTGCACTTAGAAAAGGTGACTCTAAGTGTCCGATCACGGGTATGCCATTGCACCCAGAAAAGGTGACTCTAAGTGTCTGATTACGGGTATGCCATTGTACCCAGAAAAGGTGACTCTAAGTGTCCGATCACGGGTATGCCATTGCACCCAGAAAAGGTGACTGTTTTGCCCCCCCCTTTTTTTTTCTCCATAATTTAAACCTTGAATCAAACTTCTATCTGCACAAGCTTTAGTTTTGCAATTTAAAGTGTGTAGCCAGGTCATCATTTCTTTGGTTGGCCTGTGCATGAACTAATGTTCCTGGGCTCTCTAGGTTCCAAAGCTTCTACTGAACCTGTTGCATGGTCTCAGTGAGAGTGCTGTTTGAACATAGTCTTTGCTGGTGACATGGTTCTTCCAGGGATTAGTAACTGACACAGTGATTCTCACTCTGTGGGCGGACCCAGACCTGGCTTTGAGGGTGGTGGCATTCCCTGGTTTATCTTTGCCTATATTGCATTCAGGCAGTCTGCATTTCAGGGCATTTTACTGGGCTGTAGAAAGATTTCATCAGCAGGTAGGGAGTTCATCCAGCTCAAGAGTTAAGTGATAAATGTTAGATTTTTCTGATTTAGACAAATCTGATTTCACTTATTATTGGAGATCACCAAAAGGTATTGTTGTACTGTAAACTTTGAATGTATTTATATATATATATTTTAAAGGTTGTTTCTTATGACCATTCTGCCTTACAGCCTTAAAAAAGCTGACAACCATCTTTGAAGTTCTCCCACCAGGTTAAATTTGTACAGGGTGTGTGTGTGTGTGTGTCTTTAATTTTCAGTTTACCAACATCATCATAAATGAATGAATAAAATGTATCTATTTTGTAAAAGAGCAAAAGTTCTTTCAAAGTAAGCTTTTTAAATTTGTTTATTAAAAATTGGAAATAGTCAGATTAATGTTTCCCATCCAGTTACTTGAAATTAGTTTGCTCTTATGATAGTTTTCTTTAAGAAAATAAGTTCATTCTTTTCAAAAGAGTTAAGTTGGTCTTGCCTGTTTATTACCAAACTGTTAGGAAATTTCACACATCTGCTTCAAAAGGCAGCTTCTCATAGACTGCATTGTTCAATTTGAATAGGCCTCATTTATCCTGTGTATAAACCAACATTTTCTTACCTGACCAAGTGAGCAAACAATAGGGTCAGATGTGGCAAACACTTTAACAGAAAGCACATGTCTCCGTCAGGCTGAGGTAGAATCATATCAAGATGCTTGAAGTTATTAATGGCAGTAAAATTTATGCTTCCTCCTGTTTTCCCAATTAAATCAAGGAGCCTTTTTTTTTTTTTAAAATCTTCTATCACCAGCTGGTTCCAATACTGTGTGTATGAATATTGCCTGGGGTGTCTCCATGCTACATAGTGAAATTTGGCACATTAAGTGGATAGTTTCAACTCTGAGCTAGAAAGCCGTTCTTTTAAAGGGATTTATTTTGATCTTTATCATTTGTATCTGAAGTCAGCCAGATAGTAAGGTTTATTACAAACAAGTTGCTACAGTATTCTCTGGACATAATAAAAAATTATAAACAAGGTAATAAACTAATTGAAGACAGGTTGAAAATAACTAGTTGAACATATTTAAAAGAATGAAAATTTGTTTGTTTTGAATATTAGAGTACTTTTTGAATATATTAGAGTCCTTGGAATAATTAATGTAAAATTAGCTTAAATTAATTTTTAGCATAATGGTAGATTTGCCAGGTTTATTTCTATTTTGATATGTTAGGCTTGGCTTGTGCTGACCATCATAACCTGTAGATGCTTTCAGTTTCCCACTTTCTTTCGAATTGTTGTGTTGACCTGTTCAGTTCCTCATCTAGCTGCTGTCAGGAAGTCTATTTATAAAACAAAGACCACCCAGTAGCACTACAGTCTTAAAATTGGTTTGTTCATATTCCATGTAATCTACTTAATGGTAATTCATATATATATATTTGCTGTAATGATCTAAGCATAAAATTATGTGGAAGTATCTATTAAGAATGTTCTATGGTTGTAGATGTGGCTCATTGGTAAAGTGCTTATCAAGCATGCCTGAGGCTCTAGTTTCAATCCCTACCACCAGAAAAATAATTTTCAATAATAATCTTAAATTGATTTTAGTACATTTTGATATAGAAGATATTTGTATTCAATAATTGCTGCAGATAACTTTTGAGAGTTTGGGTTAGCCTGTGGCATATTCTTCATACAATATTACCAATCGGCACTAAGAGCTCTAATCCGTATTAGACTTAGACAGGATAGCTGCAGCATGCTGCATTCACGGAGCGTGCTCAGGGTGATGCAATCCCTCGTACTGCGCTGTTCTAGCAGAGGTGTGCTTCTGATTCTGTTCGTCCTTGCTTGGAGTGTTCTATAAGTAAGAGGACTGGGGTGTAGAAGGGAAGGAGACTCGGGCTAATACTGTGGCTCATCGTGTAGGTTTTCACTGTGCTCTAGTGTTGAACAGGGAATGTAACAAGAGCAGAACTTTGATGTTATATTCTAATGTTCAAAATTCACATTTCTGCTTGAATGATCTGTGAATGGAAAATTTCCAGTGTCTTACAAAATTGGTGGTTGAGTGACATTTCTCCTGATCACTTCAGAGATGAAAAAAAATGAGGCCATTTTAAAACTCAGAACTGATCAGCATGTGTTTTGCCTCCTGCTTGGCAGAAAACTGAGTATAAGAGCAGCCCAGAAAACTGATTTTCTTCCTGCTTTAGCTGCTCCAGCTGAACTATAGCTGTAAATTGCTTTAAAAAGAAAAGAGGGACAGTACTTGATATAAAACTCTTGAATGTACTTTATAAGTGCAATAATTCCCACAAACTCAGTTATTGGAGTTAATGACCAGTTTGTTAAGGTATTAACTGCCCTCAGCTGGGAATGGCCAATTTTGGGGAGAATGGCTGCACAAACGCTAAGATAATTCAGTAACACATTCAAATAATGACCCAGCCAGTTAACAGTGAAGTCCAGTGGAAGCCTCTGCACTTCATAGCCAGTGAGCTCATCATGATTCATGTTTATTGCCGTAAATACCAGAGGAATCATAGTGAGTGGGCGGTTTTCCAACCCTGCCCTTACTGCTTAAACAGATTTGGCTAATTCACATCAGTTATTAAGACATACATCTCAAAATAGTTATCTGTCCACTGCTCTGCTCACAATGCACAGACCTTACCAATGCCCACATACCAATGGCTGGCAGCCTGTTTTTTTCTTGGGATACCATTAGGGAAAGTTACTATAAATAACTCTTAAAGGAATTCTTGTTTAGAAGGCCTACCATGCATAGTATATAGAGGACTGTAGTAGGTTAGGTGGGATTTATGGCTCATGAATCTTGATGAGAAAATCATACCATCCAGCCCATGATTCCTGTAGAAAATGGCTGGAAGAACAAGATGGCGATCTTTAGAGTATGAGAATCTCCAAGACCCAAGGTGGTATAGTATCTTAGTCCCTGTGGGGAAGGGAACTAAAACTGGACAAGTATAGTCTAATCAAATATAAAGATACCTGCCTTCTTAGAAAACAAAATTGAAAACATTTCCCTTTCCATACATAGACTATAAAACCTATGTAAACATGTTTTTGTGACAGGTAAACATAATTAAATGTCAAAATAAAAAAAAATGATTGTTAAAAATATGAATTGTAGATTGTTCTGATCTCAAAATGTTGGCATCAGGAACACCTACTTTATTTTTATAGTGTCACATATTTTATACCATACTTTGCTCCAAATAAAATTCATGTTCTCAAATAATAGATATAAATACATGTTTTGTATAGCTTACTGGCCTCCATCTTTAGTTAAATACTTTATTATTATTCTTACCTTTACATTTAAGATGATGGTCAACATTTACACCACTTCTCTCTCAAGATCTCCTTCAGCTTTTCTCATTTTCAAGTAAGAGACCTGAAATTTACCTTAAAATAAATCAAACTGACCTGTTTTAGTGGCACTAGGAGGGAGAGGCAGATGGATCTCTGTGAGCTTGAGGCCAGCCAGCTACATGGTGAATACCAGGACAGCCAGGGCTACAAAAAGAGATTCTATCTCAAAACAACAGCAACAACAAAAAAATACAGACTGTACTCTCTCCTGAAGTCAGATTTTGACTTGTTATAATATTATAAAGAAAAAAATATTATTTCATATATAAAATACTTTTCCTACATATATTCTAAGTCATTGACTTATTAATCCAGAATTTTATTTACTATAAAAAATATGTACTTGTCTTTTCATATGTGAAACATATTATACATTTTCATCTGTTTTGTTTTACCCAGAGGAGTGATTTTCATTGCTGATATAAACAGTATGCCTAGGCAGAACTAGAAATTGGCCTGGGGTTTGTATACATTCTAAGCAAGCACTTGAACAAGGAGCTAAACTTCCAGTCCTATTTTTTAGTTTGTTTACTTTGGGACAGATTCTTACTAAATTGCCAGACTGGCCTTGAACTCATGATGTAGGCCTGGCATTGAATCTTTCTGCCACACCTTCCTGGAATAGCTGGGATTATACATGACCTTGTGAGAATTGCCAAAATCAACCAATTTTAAAAGATACGTTGTCCCAATTTAAAATACTTTTGCTTGAAAATGTACTTTATTTTATCATCTAATAATGTTTAAAGTTCTTGACACCTAGTAATATCTTATGCAGCAAAATGTTCTTCCCTATGACATAAGAATGTTTAAGACTACTATAGCCTGGAAGAGATTTTGAGAGCAGACAGGCCTGTGTTTAAATCTCTGCCCAACTTTTCCAAAGCTTTATGACAAGTACCTGCTTTCTCTAAGCTTGAAGTTCTTCATCTTAAGAATGATAAAATCCATTTGAAAAGTTTTCTGAAGATTCAGCACTGTGCCGTGTCTAATGTATGGCTCCTTTCATAGTAGATGCTCAATATATGGTTACTATTTGTCACCATTGTTATTAATTACCTTGTTATACATACTAATCTTGGGATCAAACTGAAGCACTTACACATGCTGGGCAAGCCCTGTACACTGAGTGAAATCCCTAGCCTAGAGCAGAATTACCTCAGAACTCCAGGGGCAATCTCTAGCCTAGAGCAGTATTACCTCAGAACTCCAGGGGCAATCTCTAGCCTAGAGCAGTATTACCTCAGAACTCTTAGGACAATCCCTAGACTACAAAGAATTTTTAGCATTTAGTAGTTTGTGGTGACGTTTTATTTTTTATGTTCCTGATGTCATTCTGCTTGTTTCAGCAGTTCAGTGATGTTGCAGGTTTCATTACTTAGAACGCAAATATGCTTGATATTTTGTATGAATAACCACTGCAAATGAACTGTATTAATTTATATTTTGATGCAGTTCTAAGAGAGGAGAGGTTAATGATCCAGTCTGCTTCATCATAGGTTACTGAGGACAATAAAATTTTAGGAATTAAATTATTTCCCCAAAAATATATCAAGTAGGCATCTGCCTTGAACCTTCATGGTTAATATAAGTGTGAATCAAAGTTTAGGTTTAAAATAGTGAGCTCAACATGTTTTCCTGATTAAGGTTATATAAATATTTGACTTAGCATTTTAAAAGTTTTTAATATATAATTTCACAGTATATATATATATGTGTGTGTGTGCGTGTGTGTATATATATATATATGTATGTATGTATGTATATATGTCATCTATCATTATATGTATGATTTGTTTATTTTATTCCCAGGCAATGAAAACTACAAACAAATAGCAATGTGTGTGCTTTACCATATAAGCATGGATGACCGCTTTAAGTCAATGTTTGCATATACTGACTGCATACCACAGGTAAGAGGCTGAAGTAAGGAAAACATCTGAGAAATATGCTCATCTCTAAATTAGATATCTGTATTGCATCTCTCTCCTCAAGGCTCAGAGATCATTGTGGAAGAGAGGATCATATGCAAGAAGACTGTAATAGTCATAAGCAGTGGATGACTAGAGGGATCCAGAGTCCTCAGACAGCATGGCACCTATTCCTATGAATTCTTAGTTATGACAGTATACACAAGCCCTGTGCAGTCTGAAACCAGACCAAGCGTAACTATGGAGAGGAAGGTTGAGATGAAGTCCTGTCCCTGGCCAGGGAGCTCTTAGCAATAGATAGCTGCTAGGAGAGAGTTGGTTTTCTTTAAGAATGTTGCTCCTTGGAGTCCACACATTGAAGAATACATTAGCTCCACAATTAGACTTGTGAAATTCCAATTGGGTGAATGCAAAGAGGATAGGGACTGGAGTGTGGTCTGGGAAGAGTTGGAGGAAGTAGATGAATGTGATCAAAACACATTATGCAGAATCCTCAAAGACCTAGTTTAAAAAAATATACTAAATCTTTTTTAAAAGATCGGTATTTTCAAGATTTAGATCTAGATTCCTTAAACTACTTCTTAATACTAATAATACAATTTTTATTAAAAACAATTGGAAGTACAGAACTGGGGCTAGACATAGAGCATGATAGCTAGATGTGCTTTGATAGAGTGATGTCTGTCACAACGACAAACGCAGAGTGGCCAGCCACATTCCAATGATCGTTAACACCAGGGTACTCTTATGTGTATGAGGTTTCCCTGACTGTGCAGCACATGTATACAGTACCCACAGAGGCCAGAAGAGGGTGTCCAATCCCTTGGAACTAGAGTTATAGACAGTTGTAAGACATCATTGGGGTGCTGGGAATCAAATACAGGACATGTGAGCGAGCAGCCAGTGCTCTTAACTGCTAAGCTATCACTTCACCCCCTTATTATGCATTATGAGAGTAATAATTTATTAGGTTACATCACATACAATATCTTCATATGTGGCTTGATTTACTGAATAGATCATATGTGTACTAATGTAGTCAAATATTCTCCACCAACTGTCTCTAATAGTTGTATAATATTGTGCTTAATAACCATAATTAGATTCTGTTAAGTTATTTCCAGGTTATCACATAAAGCATCAACATACGTAAGCACACGAAGGTGACATGATAAAATTAGTCATGAATGCTTGCCTACATCTTTGCAGTGTGAGTGCTTATCCACTTCTTTGAGTTTCCTTTAGCTTCAGTTTGTAACAGCAGGATACCTAGATCAAAAAGAAAGAGCCCACATCTTTGCATATTGACCCAGCTACCTTCTGAAAAGGATGCTTTTATTTCTAGCTTCAATTTCACCCTTAACAATAATGGTTACCACTATTTCTATAAAATATAAAATTTCTATAAAATGTAAAATCAAAATTTTGATGTATTTGCATTTCCAGGATATAGGTGAAGGTGAACATTTTTCATCTGTTCAGAATCTATATTCTATTATAAAATTTTAATTGAACTTTTCTAGGGGCACATTAATATTATTGATAAATAAGATTGATTTTGTACTGTTTTAATGTCATGTATTTCCCATGTTTGTCCAATATTTTTTTATTTTGTTTATAGTTGACAATTTTAAGTACTATGCATTCTTTGATAGCAAAATACCTCATCCAGATTCTTTTGTTTTTATGGTGCTGTTTCAAAGTATGATCTTCCATGGTTCAGCTCTATGATATATTTCATATGTTAGGTCTGTTGGTCTTGAGGAAGTATACTGATTTTTACTCTGTCTTATAAGACTACAGACTTATAAGGCTAGAGACTTAGTGACACTACATTCATAGACTCTCTTTATCCATTAGATACCAGTAAATGAAGCTCTAATAACATGAAACCAGGATGCTTGGAACACTGGGTAGTATTTTACTATATTATTTTTATGGAAGAGTTTTCTAAAATAACAAAAGGAAATTCAGACAGTATGCACACATAAAATAAACATGAGTCTGTGAAAACAGTGAGAACAAGACTGGATCCCCTTTCTGCAGAAACTCCTAACAGTCTACTGTACCACTCCTTGTCCCTTAATAAAGGTGGTTCAGGTTTCTTTTCCACTATTTCTAATCGATGTCCTTTGTCCATTTTGAATTAATGAGTCAGAATTAAATTTGCTTTTCCAGAACTTTAACCTTTTCCTTACATGCATTTAAAATTGATGCTATTTCAAAGGACTGTTTCTTAGCCTCTGTGTTAGAGTAAACTCATTGAATGTTTGTAGCATATAGATGTCCTTCAAAGAAGCCACAGTACATCTTATTAGTAGGACATGTCTTCACAGTGGTAGCCTGTATCAGCTGCTAGCCATCCAGTGTAGTCAAGCTGTGCAGCATGTCTACAGTAGCCATGTCCAAACGAGCTTCATTGTAAGAAAACAGACCCCCAAAATGTATTCTCTCAAAGAATGACTTTTTATCCCGATCTAGATTTTTGAAAACAATAACATTGAAAGAGAAATAAGTCAGGAAGAGGTAGAAAACTTATTACATTGATGTTGAATTTGGAATTATCCTACTCTTGTAAAATGTATGTTCTCAAATATAAAAAGAAGAAATTGTAAATGGCTACAAAAGAAGAGCCTGTTTAGGTCGATTTTTAGACATGGCTGTAACTGCAGCTTAAAATTTAGTGAGTACAAAGTCTCCATCCTTTTGAAAAATACACTTCCTCTGGACTTACTGGACAGAGAGTGTTCTGATAACACACATTTTGATGATGGAATTTTAAAACATTTTATCACATATACTTCATGAAGCCAAATCTTCCAAAACTCATTTAAGTTTTGACAATTTATGGGTTTTATTATTTATTTTATTTATTCTCTTAGTTCTTTATCTTTCTGAAATTTTGATTTTTAGAGAAATTGTGAAATTATGCATGCCACATTATATTGTAAATATCTTGAAAGTGTTTAGGATGAAGTAATATTTTAATAAAACCAAATGATCCTGTAGACTATACTTCTTCCTGAGTACCATGTAGCCTCTAACCTTTACTTCACAGTGTCCAATTCCGACATGCTTGCGGAAAGGCTAGCATGCTTTTGTTGCCACCCACTGCTCATTGCAAAATAAAAGGATAATGGAACACAAATAAGAAATAAAATGCCCAGGCAGGGCAGAATTTAT
>NW_022196891.1:61260243-61305506 GCF_008632895.1 Mastomys coucha
CCTCTCTCTCTCTCTCTCTCTCTCACACACACACACACACACACATATGATGTCTAGAGTGCAAATAATTAAAAGTATAACTTTTAGTAAAACATGAGTCTTTCTTATTTCTACTCATTCACAGTGCAGTATAAACATTTTAAGAATAACTCTATAGTTAGAGTTCACTTTCTGAAAATGTTAACTGTAGGCAATCTTGCATGCAGCATTCCTCATAATCTCACCCAATATTGCATCACTTTGCTTCCTTTGTACTTTATTGCCTGTAATTATTCAGTGTGTTCTCATTTTCTTCCCCTATTTGTCATTATTCCTCACAATCTGAGTTCAGGTCATTGTTTTTTATGATCTTAATGGGCTCAGTGGGTGGATTGTTTCAGGTAAGCACATTTGGATAACCAGGAGTTAATGGTTGTAGTCTAATAATAGTTAAAAGTACACATTAACAGTTCATTGTTATTTAGACCTCTGAGCTGCATGTTTTGTTTAAATAGGTGCAAATTCCATCCAGATGCTTATAAAAGCATTTATTGGTAATAGAATGGCCAATCAAAGCACATGGTTAGGTAGTGATGTCATGGTGTTATTTAATATTTTGCCCTAGAACAGCATGGAAGAGTCCTCAGAGTAATCCACATGTTTTCCACTGCAGTTGTCCTGTTTGGCCCTACTTTGATCTGCATGCTTCTTTTTAGCTGAATGCTGGTAAACGTCCTTTCTGACAGCCCTCTGTGCTCTTGCTGCCATTATCTGCTGAGTTCAGAAACCAGAGCATCACTTCAAACAGGAGAGCTAGGGAGGAGCCAGTCCGAAGAGATTCCTGCGGCATGCAGAGTTCTGGCATAATCATTCAAAGATGTTTGGGTAGGGGGGTGGGGTGGTAGAGGTGTATGAGAATACAGAGAGCTGTGGGGGTTGGCCTCTGGTCACTGGTAAATAAGTGAAGTCAGGTGCCAGAGAGTCTAGACACAGTGATTTGGGTCTTGGGTCTTTGGTATCTGATACTCGATATGGGGCTTGTCTGATTGAACACTATTGCTTCTTCATTGCAGAGGCTGAAGGCCTTTCAGTGCTTGCTGTTAGATTACTGAAAGATGAAAACAGACAGTTAAAACAGAACAAATCTAGTTTTAATATTTCCTAGTTGTCAGTAATTACCGTTGTGTTTGAAGTACCATGGGTAGCAATCAAATGAAAGACAACTGCAGCAAGGCTCTTGAAGTTTGAAGTAAGCTGGTTTTAAATCTGAGTGTTTTAAAATGGAAGTGTTTTTATTATGATGAAACAATGATTTTCTATTAGGATACATTTCACTCATTCTTAAATTTTCTCTCAGTTTTGAGAATGAGGTAATAAAGTTTTCAAACCATACATCCTTTTAAAAACCTGGTTCTTGCTACAAGAGGCTTAACAAGGGAATTATTTTTTTAATCCATAGATTGTAAACATGTCACCTATAATCCCATTTTTCAAAGGTAATTTTTATACTTCCAAGGCTAATTTGTTACAATATATAGTTTGCCTTTTTTCTTTAATTAATTAATTTATTATTTTTTTTACACTCCATATTTTATCCCTGCCCCCTCGTCCATCCTCCAACTATTCCACAAGTCATACCTCCTCCCCATAGTTTGCCTTCTTAAAGCATTGCTTCAGTGGAATATATTATTTTCATTATAAAAGTTTTGAAGATAGTAATAACCCATTTTGAATTATAGTATGGAACACTGTTATATTAATCAATGGATAATCACCCACATTTTTGCTAATTTATTTATTTTTAATTGGTTGACAGCTAATCTGTTAAATATACAACAAGTAAATTAAGATCATTTTAATTTTGGTGTAGTGTTTTTATAGTATAACATAACTAAGTGTTAATGATCTTTTACTCAGAGATTCATTAGTGACACATTTGTGCTTTGTGCTCTGCCCTCTGGGGAGGACATGACACATGTCAGTGGTTCAACTGTGACAGAGTTCCTACACATAGGTTACTAGAATTATTAGAATTGTGCATGATAATTGGAATTGAATAGTGTTCTTAATTTTTTTCAAACTATTTTTTGCTAAGAATAAAAATTAATTGATTTTGACCTTGTTGGAGATATCTGAAGCTAACACAGACAGTAATTAAAACCATAGTTTGCAGAATAAGTTCTAAAATAAAAACTTACTTTGATATATACAAAACAATAATTTAAAAAAAGGCTATGAATTTGAAAGAGAGTGTTTCGGGGAAAATACATGGAAGGGATTGGAGGAGAAAGTGAAAGAAATAATGCAATTATAATCTCAAAATTTTTTAAAAAATTTAAAAAATAAATCTGATTAATGAAAGTATATGGTTCTAAAAGGTATTATCCTAAAATATAACATGAAAACATTTAGGTTATATGTCTCAGAGTATTTTATATGTTATAACTTTATTATATATCTTATATAATTTATATATTTTATCTTTACCTGTTATAAGCAACATTGATTTACCAAAAATATCTTTACTTAATACACACTAGTTTAACTTGCTGATTTCCCTATAATAGATGAATGTTTTCTGAATCATTCAAATTTGCTCGCTTCTGTTTTATGGACAGTGTCTCTTATAACCAATCTAAATTATGGCTACTGGCTTAGAGCTGGGGAGATAGCCCAGTCAGTAAAATATCTGCCACACAATCACGGAGTCCCAACTTTGATTCCTAGAGCCTGTATTTTTCAAAAGGAAAAGAGGAGGGTGGTGGTGCATAAGTAGGGAGGCCTGGCTGCTCCTCAGCCACATGGTGACTTCAGGCTCTAGCAGGAGGCCTTGTCTCAAACAACAGGATACACAGCACCTGAAGAAGGATCCTCTAGTGCATCGTGTTCCTCCTCACACATCCACACATGCCCACAGAAACATGTGCATATACACAGAATAAGTAACTAAGTAGCTATTGGCATATATACCTTAGCTTTTCTTTCTTGACTTCTTTTTGTTACTATTCAAGCCCTCTCTTCATCTCTATCTGAATTTCCTTTCTCATTTTATGTCTGCGCACAAGTTTCAGTATCTAGTCTGCAATTTTAGAAATCTTCCATACATTACAATTCTTAACATTATGCCTCCAATAAAGACATAAGCTTGGGCCTCTACTCTAGCTTCCTACTGAATATCTGTACTTACTAGAGTCTCATTGGCAGCTTAAATTCCAGCATAGCAAACCAAAAGTATGATATTCCCTTTTTAGCTCCCAGTCTTACTGATGTTGGCAGCAGCATCCCTGTCATTCTAGTGCAGGATCCCAGGAGTCCTCTTCAGCTCAGTCGTTAAGTCCAGCCTTGATTCTCCCATAAATACATCTGAACTCACTCCTGTTATTTCTGCCCCAATCGTACAACATAGCTAGCTCAGATAGCTATCGTTTTAGTTGGACTTTTCCTCTGTGTACATGGATTTCTACTTATTTTATTTTTGTGTAATCTTTCTGTGTAATTTTAAATAAAATGTGACTCTAATCTCTGTATGTCACAAAAGATTGTCCTGACATCCTATTTTTTTTTCTGATACCTTCCCTCCTCAGAGACTTTTAGTAACGTCTGTGTATCTTAGGATAAAGCCCAGAGGCCTTAGGCATTACAGGCCCTATTGGATCTAGCTTTACTTTCTCAGTCTTTCTCTTGTGCAGCCGTGCCTAACTTCCTTCAGTTCTTCAGAACGACTGTGTTCCTTGCTGCTCTGTCACTTTTGTATGAGCTATTTTCTTTACTTGGACTCAGCTTTCAGGCAATATTTTTAATTCCTTAAAAGTGTTGAGGTGTTATTTGATATTTTCTAACATTTTCACTCTCTTGGGAAATTTGTATTTAATGCTTGCCATTTAGCTATTCACTCATTTACTCATTTTGCTTATTTTACAGCAAAAGCCTTTGAGCCTGTTATAAAGTAGAGATTACCTTATTTCCAGAATATAATTTAAGAGAATTCTTAATACATTCTGCTTCTGGGCTGTTTTGGTCTCTTGATTACAATGCAGCCTGTGTTTCTTGCTAGTTAATGAAGATGCTCTTTGACTGTTCAGATGAGCGAATTGACTTGGAGCTGATTTCATTCTGTATTAATCTTGCTGCTAACAAGAGAAATGTCCAGCTCATCTGTGAAGGTCAGTACACAGAGCTTCATGGGTAGCCACTTTAGCAAATGATAATTGGCAAATAATAAGGAATAAATAATAAAAGTACAAAAGAATACAATGTAAATGTAAATTCTCCTAGTTTCTTTAGTATGCTTATAATTCCTATTAGTCTAATAGGGTGCCGTTTTCTGGTAGATATACTCCTGGGTAGTATTTATGCACAAATCAGTTTACATTTATTTAAAAGGTAATGAAATGTAAGAAAGAAGGTTATTGTTTCTATAGCATCCTGGGAAAATGACTTATCATTTGTTGTGCCTATAGCAAGTAAAAAAATAAACTTAAATCTTTATTCTGACCAATCAGAAATAGATATAATAAATTTTTTGTATAATGCTTCTATAACATTTTGAATAAAAATGTGCTTCTCTCTGTACCTTTACAAAATGGTCTTCTAAAACTAATATTTTGAATATCATTCCAAATGATAAAATACTTTTATTAAAAAGTAGGTTACACAGCCAGGGCTACACAGAGAAACCCTGTCTTGAAAAAAAAAAGTAGGTTAGCAAGATGGCTTGGTGGGTAAAGGAGCTTGTCACACAAGCCTTGTGACCGAGCTCAGTCTCCCAAAACCATGTAAAGGAAGAGACCTGACTATTCATAAGTTCAATGACCTCTACATGCACAGACACACAAATATCATGTGTGTGTGCGCATGCACACACACATAGAAAATAATAATAGCAAACATTTTAAAAATAGACTTATTTTAAAATAAAAGCATAATTGGGCTATGATTTTGTCATGGTCTGTTCACTCTTTTGCATAGTTAACTTGTTGCATGTCTTCTCCAGCATAAATGATGCTAAAGAGATTATCCTGTCTCTTAACTCTTTATTTCTAGCTTTGTAGTCTTAAAATAAATTCCTAGAAGTATTTTTTTTTCAAAAGAGTCTTTTTTTTTTCCCTTTGTGGAGCATAATCCAAATACAAGAAAACATATTCTGTTTAAGCCTGTCTTAATGAAGCTGGAGGTCATAAAGCTCAGATGAATTCATATATGTTTGAACAGATAAATTGTAGAAGTAGAAAAATAAAGGATGGAGGAAAAATAGTTATTGGGGAAAATAAGATTGACAGGTAGAGCACCAGAGGAGGTTCTGGAAGGAAGGGAAGATTTATATGGTGTGTGGTTTGGGTTACACAACACATATGTTTGTCTGATTCAAGTTGTATACCTAAAGATTCTGCAGTATACTAGATGCATCACAAACAACATACTACTTAAGCTTACTTCCCACTTTTCTACTTTAGGAAATGGGCTGAAAATGCTCATGAAAAGAGCCCTGAAGCTCAAGGACCCACTGCTGATGAAGATGATCAGAAACATCTCCCAGCATGATGGACCCACTAAGAATTTGTTCATTGTGAGTAGCTGCCGGCCTTCTATCTGTTAAAGTAGACCTGAGACCATAGCTTTTAAGTTGCTGCATTTGGGGAGACAACTTACTGGACTCTCTTCAAATGTTTCCTGGACACCCAAACACCTCTTGTCTTGTGAGAATCTTCATGCGCTTAGCTCCACAGAACTGACAAATGAAATCAAAAAAAGGAGAAGAGTCAGAGCTGGGACCCCAGAGAGAGCATGTGGTGTGTCTGCCAAGCTTACCTCACTCCACAGGACTTGAAAGAAGAAAGAACCCTTCGAAGGACCTGTTAGGAAGAGGAAGAGCAGAGGGGCAAGGTCTGAGGGTTGTGAATATGATCAGAAGTTTATATATGTGGCAGTGTTATAACAAAGCCCATTAATCTGAACAGTTAATTAACAGTGACTTAGCATAATTAGATTACCCTCTGACAACCTGAGTTCAATCCCAAGATCCATATGGTGTCAAAAACTGATTTCCTTAACTTGCAGGCATCTGCATGCATGTGCACACACACATTTCCATATTAATATTTTGTATTAGTTTGGTGCATTTTCTCCTGCAAGTTGTCTTCAACTTCCATTATACTGCTCTGTAGTGCACACACACACAAATGATGTAATAAATAAACAAAATGAAAATACAAGACAAAACCAAACAAAAATTCCTAAAAGTTTCAGAAAGTAGTTAGAGCACCTGGCTTGCTATCCTCTGCTTCTGATGAATGTGTAGAGCTAAAGCCCAGCATGGTAGGCACTGATGCATTGCCAAGGATGTGTTTCCTCTTACCTGTGTCACCCTTTGTTCTGAAGGACAAAGCTAAGGAGCTGAACAGTAAAGAACCCAAGCTCTGACACTGATGCTTGGGCAGGTCATTTGACACCTTGGATCTCACTCTCTCTCACCAGGGAAATACAGAAAGAGCTCTTTTCTCAGGGTCATAATAGTAATGAAGTGTTGAGAAACCCCTGATACCAAGTGAGTGCTGAAACAAATTAGCTGTCATGATTATTCTACTTAAAATTCATTCCAGAGTCAAGGCAGTTCTCATGTGCCTGTTTTAGAACTCACATCATCAATTTGTAAATACTTCAAAAAGATGAAACAAACAAAGAGATGACAAAAGAGGTAATTCAGATAACCCTAGTGCTTAAATTCTCTGATCATGAGCTGGCCCAAAAGAGGGAATTTGGACTCATAGTTTTTCAGAAGAATATAGTTTAAACTACAATAAGAAGTTACTGTATACTTGGCATACTGCTGAAATTGGTAAGATGGTTTCTGATCATTTATTCCCACTGTAATGTAAAATTATGAGGTTCATTATTTCTGAGGTAATTTAAAACCTAATAACTCAGATGTAGAAGGCCAGATAGGCCTGTGCCCAGGCACGTCTTATGCAAACAAAATAGTATTCTATTGGACTGTGTCAGTGAGCCTTTAGTTTACTGATACAGGAGGGAACTGAGCACACTATTTTCAAAAGCTCCACGAGTGATTGTAATGCACAACCAGAAAATGCACCACTGCTCTAAGTAAATGCAAGGCCCAGCATTATACGTGCCAGAAAACAAGAACAGAAAAACTAGTCCTTCAGAGATCATTAGTATCCATACTGCCTCCTGGATGCTCCAGCCCAGTTCGCTGCCTTGGAATTGTCCTCTCTTGACTTGTAACAAAACCAAGCCACTTTCCTTCTCATTTTTGGACAGTTGCTCCAACTATTGCTTAAGTGCTGCTTCCCAGGATGAAGGTCATTTTATTATCTGTCCATCAGAAAATGTGTGTAATGTATCTGCGTGTCAGGGAATACCCATGAGCTTGTATGAATTCTGTATCTTCAGCAGTGGGAACCTAAATAAGGTATCCACATTCCCATGCCCCAGGCTTATGGTCAGATCTTCTTATTCAACTGTTCCTGCTTGCTCCAAAATTCTTTCTCTATTACCTACTGGAACTTGCCAGATAATATACCCCTATACTCTGTAGTAGTAGGTTATAGAATCATAAAGATGTTGGATCAGGTAGACACTTCTATTAGAAACAAATTATTCTGAATGTTCATGCTTCAAAAGCATCAATAATTTATCCAGTTGCAAAAGTTGAAAATATGACCATCTTGACTTCTCCACCTTCTTCTGCTTGCCATATAACCATAAGAGAACCACCAGATACTGTTAGTAACTGATGAAAAGCACTCTAAAAACCAGTTTTATATTTTCTCAAACATTTCTGCCTAGTAACAATGTTATTCACATTTAGTAGATATTAAATATTTGTTGAGTATATTAGTCATAGACTTGTTATTAAATAAATTCTCTCTGACTTAAAGCCTAACTTCCAGCCCAGATATCCTAGAATTCAATGAAAATGAGTGCACAGCAAAAATCAAACATATGGGACACAATAGAAGCAGTGCTAAGAGGAAGTTCTAGCACTAAGTTCCATCTTAAAGAAGTTGGAAAGATCTTCTACTAGCAATTAACAGCCACCTGAAAGCTCCAGAATGAAGAGAAGCAAACACAGCAAGAGGACTAGACAACAGGAAGTAACAAAGAGCAATACAAAGAATCAATGAAACAAGTGGGTTCTTTGAAAAAAGCAACAAGATTAACAAACCCTATCCAAACTAACAAAAAGAGAAACTAAACAAATTAGTAAAATCACAAGTGAAAAGAAGAATATAATGACAGACACCAAGGAAACCCAACAAATCAGTAGGTCATACTTCAAAACCTGTATTCCACAAAATTGGATCCAAGAGACATTGGACAATTTCCTCAATAGATACTACATATTTTATGAGGCCGCAGTCACCCTACCACCTAAACCACACAAAGATTCAGCAAGAAAAATAATTACAGACCACTTTCCCTCATGAACATTGATGCAGAAATAATGAATAAAATACTCACAAACCAATTCCCATGTCAAAAAGATGAGCCGCCATGACCAAGTTGGCTTCATCTCAGAGATGCAGGGGTGGCTCAACATACAAAAATCTGTCAATGTAATGCACCATGTAAAGAAACTGAATGAATAAAAATCACATGATCATCTCATTAGATGCAGAAAAGGCATTTGGCAAAATCCAACAATCCTTCCCTACAAAAAGTCTTGGAGAAATCAGAAATACACAGTGACCCCAAAAATCCTACCAGAAACTCCTATAACTGGTAAACATCTTTAGCAAAGTGTCTGGGTACAAAATTAACTAAAAATAATTATACAAACTATAAATGAGCTGAGAAAGAAGTTAGAAAAACCACATTTTTAAAATAGCCATGAAGAATATAAAATATCTTATAGTAACTCTATCCAAGGAAGAAGGAAATTGAAGAAGATATCAGAATATGGAAAGACTGCCCATGCTCATGGGTCAGTAGGATTAACAGTAAAAATGACCATCCTCCCAGGAGCAGTCTACAGATTCAACACATACCTACCAAAAGAATAATATTGAACTTCATATGGAAAAACGAGCCCCAGGATAGCTAAAACAACCCTGTACAATAAAAGAACTTCTGGGGTGTTACTGTCCCATCTAAAGCTGTACTACAGAGTTGTAGTAATAAAAACCACATGGTATTGGCATAAAAACAAACATTGCTTAGCAGAATCAAATTGAAGACCCAAGTGTAAGTCCTCACACCTATGCATACCTGACTTCTGGTAAAGAGGCCAGAAATATACAATGAAAAAAAAGAGGAAGAAAGCATCTTCAACAAATGGTGCTGTTCTAACTGGATGTCTGCATGTAGAAGAATGCAGTAGATCCACATCTATTACTCTGTACAAAACTCAAGTCCTAGTGTATCAAAGACCTCAACATAAAACCAGATACACTGAACCTGATAGAAGAAAAAGTAGAGAATAGTCTTGAACATATTGGCACAGGAGCCAACTTCCTAACAGAACACTAATAGCTCAGGCACTAAGATCAACAATTAATAAATTGGACCTCGTGAAACTGAATAGCTTCTGTAAAGAAAAGGATACCGTCAATAGGGCAAAACCACAGACCACAGAATGGGGAAAAAAATCTTCACCAACCCCACATCTGACAGAGGACTAATATTCAAAATATATAAAGAATTCAAAAAACTAAATAATCCAATTAAAAAATGGGGTACAGTTCCTAAACAGAATTCTTGACAGAGTAATCTCTAATGGCCAAGACATGTTTGATATCCTTAGCCATCCAGGAAATGCAAATTAAAATGACTTTGAGATTCCATCTTACACTAGTCTGAAGGGCTAAGATCAAACTCAAGTGACAGCTCATGCTGGATGTGGTGCAAGGAGTACATTCCTCCACTGCTAGTAGAAGTGCAAACTCATCCAGGCTCTTTGGAAGTCAATATGGTGGTTTATCAGAAAATTGGAAATTGATCTACCTCAAAACAGAGCTATATCCTTTGGCATATACCCAGAGGATGTGCCATAGTATCACAGGGACACATGCTCAACTATGTTCATAGCAGCTTTATTCATAATAGCCAGGAACTTGAAACAACCTAGATGTCCCTCAACTGAAGAATAGATTTTTAAAAATGTGTATATTTAAATAATGGAATACTACTCAGCTATTAAAAACAAATCATCATGAAATATGCAGGCAAATGGATGGAACTAGAAAATATCCTGAGTGAGGTAATCCAGACCCTAAAAGACATGCATGGTTTGTACTTACTTATAAATAGATATTAACCCTAAAGTGAAAGATAATCGTGCAACAAACCACCAACCCAAAGAGGCTAAATAACAAGGAGAGCTTAAAACTTAAAGAGGGGTCACAAGGATTTCCTGGGGAAGGAGAAATAGAATAGATTTTGCGAGTGGACTAGGACAGGTGGAGTTGGGAACAGATTCATGGGGAGGTAGGTAGAAAATACTGGAATCAGAGGCCATTTAGGAGACAAGGTGAAAACCCAGTGCAGTAGAGACTAAAATGGAATCTATTAGAGTAACCTTAGCCAAGACCCTAGTAATAGAGGACACAGAGCCTAAATCAGCCATCTGCCTTAACTAGGTAAGGCCTAACTCAAGTGGAGGGATTGGGACACCAACCCAGCCACAAAACCTTCAACCTACAACTTGTCTTGCCTGCAGTGTGTGCTAGAACAGCAGCCTAGCAGAATCATTAAGAGACCAGAGAGACTTCATCCAGCAACTGAGAGTAGCAATTATAGTCTGACATTCAAATATTAGGCTGAGCTCAGGGAGTCCTGCCAAAGATGGGGATGGAGGGATTGGAGGAGCCAGAGGAGTCAGGAACAGACCAGGAGAACATGGCCCTCAGAATCAACTGACTGGGACTCTGGGGACTTGCATAGTACAGGGAGCCTGTAGAGGGTCTGACATAGGTCCTCTGCATATATGTTACGGCTGACTAGCTTGCTGTTCTTGTGGGAATCCTAACATGGAAGTAGGGGCTATCCCTGGGTCTCTTGCCTACTCATGGGACCCTTTTTCTCCTACTGAGCTGCCTTGCCCAGCCTTGGTGTGATGGTAAATACTTGGTCGTATTGTAGCTTATTATGCTGTGTTTGGTTGATGTCCCTGTGAGGCTTGCTCTTTTCTCAGAGGAGGTGGATTGGGAGGAGAGGAGAAGTAGGTGGAGAGGTTGGAGGAAGGAAGGAAGAGGAAACTGCAGTCATGGTATAATAATATATGAAAGAAGAATACAAATTAAATTAAATAAATGTATTTATTTTCAAGTAATGACAGTAATAGCTCTAATATGTATCAAGTTGTTACTGTATAGATGATAGTTCCATTGTGTGTCCTTTTAAGTTATATTCTTAAGGGCAGCAGACTGTTTTCAGAAATTGAAATTCCCTTAAGGTTCTCAGCCAGTAAATGATAGAGCTATCTTGAGAGCATGTCTTTCTGAATCTGGGATCTACAGTTTTCGACCCTTTCTTTCTTTATCTATGCACCTTTGTGTACAATTACCACTATCACTTATTTCAACATGATGGAAGGAAGGGAGGGACAGACGGGTGGATGGACGGGACTCCCTGGAGCTGATCATCAGACCATAGCGAGTTAACTCAATTACATGGAGAACTATGTTTCTATTTTTATTTTCTTTTTTTTTCTTTTTCTTTCTTTTTTTTTTTTTTTTTTTGCCAGTGGGTTGAATTATTAGATTGGATCCTCTCCTAGTTTCTGACTCTTATCTTCTGTCCTCAGGATTATGTTGGGGATCTCGCAGCCCAGATTTCCAGTGATGAAGAGGAAGAGTTTGTAATCGAGTGTTTGGGAACGCTGGCAAATCTGACAATCCCAGACCTAGACTGGGAACTGGTTCTGAAGGAGTACAAGCTAGTTCCATTCCTCAAAGACAAACTAAAGCCAGGTCTGTATTCATTGCAGAGCTCTGCATAAGCTCTAGGTTTTGGATACAGTTCTAGCACAACGTTGTGTGAGTCTGCTGTTGTAGGTAATATGCTCTTCTAACAGCTTTGTATTGAGAAGGACTATTTGCAAGCCCTGTTTTCTGTAAATTCTTATTTGACCTAACAGTGATTTCTTAACATTAGTTTCCTTCTCCTGTTTTTTTTTCTATTTTTACTGTATGTTTATTAACAAGTGCCCCCCCCCATGTATACATACAGATGTGGAAGCACAAGCACAATGTTCTTTTGAAACATTGATGAGAGTCTTTTATTGTCTGCTTTCATTATCTTTTGGTTGTATTTTCAAATATATATTTACAGCTTTCTATTGTCTCACCAGTTCAATAGGTCGTCAAGGATTAAAAAAAAAAAAATAGAAAAGAAGACACAAGCATGTTAAAGATTGGTAGATCCATAGGGATGGATTTGACATCTTTCAGTATTTTTTCTGTGCACTCATGTTTGATAGAACAAATGGGTTTGTTCAGGGCACTTCAACAACAACCTTCCACGCCTTGATTTCTCCAGGTGCCGCAGAGGATGACCTTGTTTTAGAAGTGGTGATAATGATTGGAACCGTCTCTATGGATGACTCTTGTGCTGCACTGCTCGCTAAATCAGGAATAATCCCAGCACTCATCGAACTGCTGAATGGTAACTCTCATTTTCATGCCAATGCGTAAAAGATATTGTGATAAATGTTAAGATATAAAATACAGTCTGCAGTGTTATATAATATTTATTTTCTTTCATTAATCATAGGATTAACTCAATTATGTAATTACAAAAAATAAACTAAAATAAGCAGCCGAGTTGGATTGGATAGATAATCTGAAAGGACTTGAGGGTGCTCTTAGGAATGTTACCATGAAGCAGTTCTGGATTAACTTCATGTGCTCTTCCTTCCTTTAACCAAATCTCACACGGAATACTGAGTCACTTCTTTCTGCCTAGCTTTATCTTGGTTTGAGTTAGGGCTTCTCTATTATGCAATCCTTAGTTCTTATATCTTCACTTCTAGGTAAGAATGTTAACTTGAAAACATCATATTCTCTTCTAGATATACAGGATTTTGTCCTGTGAACTTGCCAGGAAAATAAATGTCATATACCTGCCCTGCCCAGCTTATGTGATCATTGAACACTTGAAATATGGTTGTCAGAATTAAGAACCTGAATTTTCAATTTAATTTAAATTGAATTAGCCACAGCAGTGTGTGTGTACAATATTCCTGGCTTTCACTTGTGGTGCATGTTACACATAAGAGTTCAAGCTAGGATCTGTATCATTTTGGTATTGAATTATATCACTGATAAGTTGGCTTTGCTTGGGTTTTAACTGTGTGAAATCTGGCTGATTTTATCCTATTACATATTTATGAACTCACCTATGTTACATATAGACTTGCTCTTTTTCATCATTGTATGTAGTATTGTATTATAAATATATTCCTATCTTTTGTACCATTAATATGTTTTGTGCTATGGGACATTGGGAATGATTATTATAAATAATGTGATTGAAACCTTTCCTTTGGTCATTCATTAGCATAGGTGCTTATTTGCTTTAGATGTGTACCTAAGAGTAGAACTGCTGAGTCAGAGCTGCTGGTACGTTTTTGGGAACTAGGCCGACGTCTCCCAGGGCAGTTGTGCCTTTCCAGGGCAGTCACAAGAGCAAGTCAGGTAAAGCTGCTCTGTCACCACTACTCTGGGCATGGGGAGTCCACTAACCGCAGCCTTCCTACCAGTACCTCCTTGTGGTGTTAATTTAAATCCTCCCAACAATTAATGAAATTGAACTCTAGTTTGTGATTATTGGCCATTTAAGTCATGCATGGCCAATAAAATGAATTACCCATGTAAGTCTTTTGCCTTTTTTCTTTTTTGATATTTTTAAAATTTGCTTTGTAATTTAATATTTTTAAAAGACCATCTAACAATATACTCATATTTTAAAGTATTCCATCTCAGACGTGTAGTAGGTATGTATTTACTTTCAGGACCTTCTTATGGCCAGAAATTTTCAGAATAGAATTAATTAAAAGAAACTACGTAGTTGGGGGGGGGTGAAAATGAAAGCAGTGTAGTGGACAGAAGATGACAGACTTGTGCAGCTGCAGGAAGTTAGAAAATGGCCCAAGTCCTAGAATGTTGAGCTGTGGTTTGACTGAGAGAACCGAGATATTTAGAGTGAGTTAGCAGCCGGCTCAGAGTTTTACTGTGTTCCCTCTCTAACGTGAGCTTACCCCAGGAAATATGTGTATAATTGTTTTAAGAACTATATAGGGAAAAAAGAATCATAGACATTTTCAATGTGTAAAATCTCTTAAGGCAAACTCTGAAAAGAGAATGATTGATAGCCTGGATAGTTTAGGAAATTAGTGATGGAAATCATTTAAGGCATATTATACTTTGAGTCCCACAGTTTAGTTCACATGGCTAGGTAGACACTATGTTAACTGGGAAATATGTTTTTAACATATCATTGAATTGTTGCCAAGAGTTGATAGAAAATTACTATATCAATAAATCACATTTCAATTAGGTTTCTATAAGAACTATGTTAAATTACAAGTGTATAATATTAAGTACTGTTAGTCACAATTGTTAGCATAAAATATATCTATGGTTAGCCTTTATGGTAGGATTTTATTATAAAAATTGAATTGAAGCTAAAATACCTTTTTCAATGCCAATATATGTAAGGTTAAACTTTGTGAATATTATTCAACAAAGTATCTTTTTATACTAGTCCACTCTTTTCCTGTGCTTCTGGGGGTCAACCCTAATAGTCTAATTTCTAATAATGACTTAGGACTTATGAAGGTGTTATTTTTCCATGTGAAATCAATATAAAGGTGGGTAAATCACGTGCTGTCATTTGTTTACCTGTCAACATCACGCCGGTGTTCCCAAATGCTTTCAGTTCAGTGTGTGAATAGACAATTCTGCCATACTTCTCTTTCTTTTCAGCTCAACAAGAAGATGATGAATTTGTGTGTCAGATAATTTATGTCTTCTACCAGATGGTTTTCCATCAGGCTACAAGAGATGTCATAATCAAGGAAACACGTATCCTTTCAGTGTTTAAAATACATAACAATTTACAATGTAGAACCATTCATTCTTGGTGTTTTAGTTCACGTGTTGAAATACTGTAGAAAACAGCAAACGCTGAAATGAAGTTAGATGTAGAGCTCTTTTCTATGGGACTTAGCTGGAATTAGCCTGGGATTAAAAGAACATCTGAAATCTGCAGTTCTTCAGAACCAGAACCTTTGTGAATGCCAGCATGCCACCGGGGTAAAACTCACTTTACCTAATGGAGCATAGACAAAACTTATGTATGTGGGAGTTATATGTATGTATGTGAGACGTATACCCGTAGCGTTCCTGGCATCACCACCACCCTAAGGATCTCCATTTCAGCTTCACATTCATAGCTCCTTACGTGAACCTCAGAGGAGGTTCCTGTAGGAAATCCATTACATCTACATAGAGCCTATCCTCAGAGACTTTCTCTGGAACCTCAGTGCAGTTTCCTAAAAGCTCCTTTCCTATTGTTCTGTTGCCTGACTGAAAATTACTTCACTTTTTAAAATGGTGTTAGTCTCTCTAACAACTGCAGCCTTCTTACCTTACACTTTAATTGCACTTTCTGGCCAAACCCATGTGTTTTAGAGCTTTTTCTTTTAGCTTTAAAAAACTCAGTTAAAAGGATCCAGCAGAATAGTATGCTGTTTTGAAATCTCCATCAAATTTATTGGTCCATTAATTTTGAATTAATTAATCTGACCTCACTCAGATTTTCAGGACACAGATAAAGCATTAAAGATTCTTGCAGTGTTGGTAACGACCCTTAGCCTTTAAAAACTGAGGTTTCTCTCTAGCTCTCAAAAATTCCTCATGAAAAGTCATTACAGAATGACTAAAAAAGAATGACAGTGCTTTATTACTGGTGGGTCTCCATTTCTTCTTGAAAGACAACCCATTTCATCTTGAGGATCTTTTGTGAATACTAGAGAGGTACTTCACTTACAGAGGATAAGAGTAGCATTTACCTATGTGTATAATGTAGCTACTTAGAAGGCAGTTTATGCTACAGAAATTTAGCTAAACAATAGTAGTCAGTTTTCCATAGGGCCTATAACCCCTCCAGGCGTGGGTTTCTGACTGAATTTACAGTCCAAGAAGAGAGCATTGGTTACCCCCGTAACAGTCATGCCACAGTTGCACAAATGGACACATCTTGCATGGCAGGTTGGAGTTGTAGGTGATAGTGCTCAGCTGTTTTCTCTCCTAGCAGCCATCATATAACTTTCTGGCACTTTGAAGGCTAACCAGCAAGGAGATGACTCCTAGTTCAGTTGCCACTTAACTTCTCTATATCTGGTAACCAAAGTCTGTTTTGTCTTCAGCAGTAAGATCTTATCATCTGGTTCTTGTGGACAACCAACAGTAATGACAAGAGCATATGTTGTTTTGGAGGCCTTTATGGTCTTTCTTCCTGACACATGAGGAGGTATCCCATATCTGGCACTGGGGATTTTGTTTAGTAATTCATTGCCACTAGGAGCAACGTTGTATAGATGTCAAAATATCTCCCTTCAAGTTTCTATGTGTGTGTGTGTGTGTGTGTGTGTGTGTGTGTGTGTGTGTGTGTGTGTATGCATATTACAAAATAACAGACTTTCATACAACTTAACATTTTAATTATTGCCTTTTAAAAACTAGTGCTTACCTACAATTTATATATTGTTGTTTCCTTGGCTCCTATCTTTGCTTGAATTCTATTTTGCTATTCTTTTGAAATGACTTCCACTCATAATGAGGCATTTTTATATGTAAACAAAAAAAAAAGTTAGAAATTTTAAAACACCATAAGAATAGGCAAGGGGCCAGGAAGGCAGCTCACAGTCGAGTGATAGTCTTGCAAGCATGGGAACATAAGCCTTGAACCCACATAAAACAGTGGGTATGATGGTGTTGGGCTTCTGATCTCAGTACCCAGAAAGAGGTATTAAATGGTGTTTGTGTAAGTGCTGCAGTTTTTCTCTTAGCCTGGCTAGCTAGCAAATAATTGAGACTGGACTATTAGATTTATTTCAGTTTTAAGGCACAACAGCTGAGCAGTATTAATCTATTTTAATCCTCTAAACTAATCTGGCTAACTCCCAGCCAAAATCCCTGAGATACTTGTATGTTGTGGCTTTCTATGCCCACTTGGTTTTCCACAGTGTCTCCTGGACCCTCTACCTGTAGTGAATCTCTACTGTTTTTCTCTCTCTCCCTCTCCCCTGGCTGGGAGGAAGTTCCTGCCCTATTCTCTCCTCAGCTCAGCAATTAGCTGATCAAATTCTTTATTGACCAATCAGGGAATAATTGGGGAGCAATGTTTATACAACATTGAGACAGGAGATTTTCAGAATAAGGATTGCAACCAGATAGGGGGCACAGAACTCCACATTTGAATATGACGAAGATAATCTTTACAACAGTGCACAGTAGCATTATGCCTACACCTTGTACTAAAGTTGTCTTACTCTTGGCCTTGTACTTCTCTCAGGAGTCTGTTGTGTTTATTTTATGTCCAGTTTTCACCTTTGTGTTCTTTTTTGAACTATTTTTGTTTCTCTGGGTTTTCTAATTCTGAATTATATTTGCATATATATTTTATTTTCTTCCAATTCTTCTATTTTAAAATGCTTTGTTATTTTAAATGACAAATTATGTCTCCAGTTTTTCTTCTTACTAGAGCAACTATATGAGATTTGACTGATTCATTATTTACTTATATTCATTGTCATATAAAATAAGTTATCCTGAACATCATGCACATAAAAGGTGAAGAAAGCACTTTTAGCTCTTTCTGACACTTTCTCCCCACCTCCTCCCATGTATGTGTGTGTGTGTGACAGTATATATATGTGTGTAGTGTGTGTATGTGTCAAATGCTGCCATAATGTTATATGTAATTTCTCTGACTGAAGAGCTACAATCTCAATTCATTTTGCATCTTTAACCATTCTTATCAGAAGCTCCAGCATATCTTATAGACCTGATGCATGACAAAAATAATGAAATCCGCAAAGTCTGTGATAACACATTAGACATTATTGCAGTAAGTGCTTTCTCTACAAAACCTATTCTGATTTTATTTTGTGAAAGAAAAGACATTGTAAACCTAATTTGAACTATTGATGTAAACACAACTTGGTTTTTTGTTAAGATCTAGAAAATCCTTTGACCCAAGGTAGGTCTTTTGGCTTTCAGCTTTTAACCATAGGCTCTTTAGAGGGGTTTGTGCAGAATTACCATATACAGTATAATCTCTGCATCATCCTAGAATAATTTATTTTTAGAAGCATGTACGTACAGGAGACGGGAGATTGATGATAATGAATCATTTTCTTTAGACTATTTTTCAATTGTTTGATCATTTTGTTATATACATAGACTAGTCTTATAAAGTACTTAAAAATAGTAGGAAATACAAGTTTTCATGTTGTTGATACTGGAGCATTTTAAAGTATACATGAGTAGAGGGATGAGCTACATCATGGGTTAGAAACTGGCTGAACTTAAAAATTTCTCTCCAAACTTTAAGATCCCAGAATAGAACCTCCTGGGCTTGAGCTATAGGATAGGGAGGTGTGCTTTAACTCCTGGACACCGATGGTGCAGCACTCGTGCTCCCTTCTTTGAACTGCATTTCAGCCATGTTTTAAGGTTTCTTGATGGTAGCCTTATTTAGTAGTTTTAGGAGCTTACTAACCTCTTTTTTTAAAAAAAAAAAAACAAAACTGGCAAACATTCTTTGAAAACCTAGTTCATTGGAAATAAGCTGGGTTAACTTTCCTGTTAGTGACTTCATTACAGAGTAGGAAATTAATGACAGAAACTTTCTGGTTGATTTCCTTGCCCCCATTTTTTTTAGAAATTCATCTTATTTAATGTCAGCTGCTTTTTAGACTGGGCAAAATACCTTATAGTGGTTTTGAACTAAATTTATTAAATACTGTTTAGCTTTGATCTAAGTCAGAATAGAGAATAGATGTACAAATGGATCTTTAATAAATGGCCATGATGGTCATCAATATAAAATATTTAATACTCTTGAGGATAATTTAATGGAATATATACCATTTTCAAATACATCACTATGTCATTGCATATAAAATATGTTCTATAAGAAGAATTAAGGGACAGCTTATTCTTATAAGAGTTGCACATGTATGAATCTCTCTAAACAGGGAGGACAGCAGTAAGCTGTCAGTGTAGGGCACCACTTCCTGTGCTCCGGTTCTGAACCTCTGAGAAATGGAAGGTATGATTAGGTTGGCATGGCAGGGGTTTTACTTCAGAATGTAAATAAATGGTAGCTCTAAAGGTAACCTTAATGTAAAAATATTTGGCACAGAATATGAATATGTTACTGGATACCATCTTTTATTCCAGTTAAACATACAATCTGAGTTCACCTTGCCTGTCTTTTACTCAGAGCTGCCTCCACCTCCTGCACAGTCCCTTCCTAGAACCTGCAGCCTCCCTTCTCTGCAGCCACAGTTTTCTATTGATCTTATAGCAAGGTCTTTAGTTTACCTTTTTCCCTCACTTCCTCTAGCATCCTTCCAATTTAATCTTGACTTCTGCTTCTACTACTATATTAAAGTGATATTCATTGAAAAAGCAAAAACAACAACACAGGGGTTCATTTCCTTCGTCCAGCTTTTTCAGCCTTCATTATGTGTTGTTGGTCACATTCTCCCTGAGGAGACTTATAACTTCTTAAACACAAGCCACAAAGAAAACAGTGCTAGATAATTATTGTGAAGAGCCTTCTTGTCATGAAAATTGCAGAGTTATTTGGAAGCCCCACTGTCCTGTTCAACTGACTCGGATCCTGGTTGTGTTTCCTAGAAGTGAAATACAGTAAAGCCAATGGAAAGGCACCAGGGTATGAAAACAAGCCCTGTTCTACTAAAAATATATTTCTTTTACCTTTCTGCCATTTGACTATATAAGGTACAACGTTGGCTAGACAGTAGAGAATTATAGCAGACTCTAAAAACATGATTCTCCTCACTTAGGTAGAAGCTCTGGTCATATTCAATCTTTGACTAAGGTCCACACTAAGGAACAGGCGTGTTGACAGAGGTAGTATATACATAAAAGCCGACAACTTTACTAAATGTATGGTTATTAGAAATATAAATATATATGTATATTTTCAAGAAAATATTTTTAAGCTATAAAAACGTCTCCCTTTTTTGGAGCTACTTAGCCTTAAAAAAACTGGACTATTTTAGACTTGTTTTAATTTACTATAAAAACCTTTTATTAAATAAACTATATTACAGTCTCAATTAGGGGTCTGCCAGATTAAAGAAGGGGAAGAATCTGTTTTCCATCCACTGCCCCAGGACACAAAGCAGAGCTGTGTAGCTCTGTGTTATCCTAGAGTGTGTTCATCAGAGACAAGGTGTGACGGAAGCCAGTGACAAGAGCTTCCCTGATAATGCACAGACGCTGGTGACAGGCTGGGTGAGCCTTCACAATGCTTCAGTGGTTAAACAGGAAACAAGGGATGTACAGCTTCAAAGGAGATGGCACATTCCATGCAAAATCAAACCATAAGTCTTTCATGACACATCAGAGTTTATAGAGCCTGACTGCCTAAGATCATAATGTCAGAAGCTGAGTAGAGGGAAAAACAAAAGACAAAACATGTTTTCCTTTAAATACAGAATAGAGTCGAACCTTAAAGGCAGAGCTCAGGGATACATACCTCATAGAAAGTGTTCAGCAGCGAGAAGTGTCTCCCTGTAGGAAGGTTACAAAGGCTGGATGGAGTTGGATGTGTCCTAGCTGGGACTGAACTGCTTAAATTCTCAGCTGTTTCCTGGCGTAGGATGGAAACTGGGCGTGTGAGAGCATTAGGAATCCCAGAGGGATGCCATAGAGAATTGATATTAATATGTTGAGTTTATTAATTTTTGACTCTACTCATTTGGGGATACTAGGCTGTGTACTTCCAGCACTGTTAGTTATTTGGGATAATTCTTTAAATCTAGTAAATAAAAGATATTTATGGTAGGATTTTATTTATAGATGTTAGATGTTGACTAGCTCCTAAATGTTTTTTACAGGCGTAATATCTGAGACTAAATATAATTAAAATGTTTTTCAGCAAGATATATATTTCAATTAGCTGCAGAAATATTATTGGGATTAGGTCTCTTGACTGCCAATTGAGTGTCCTTTGTATTATACCATATCACATTATTAACTCAGACTCTAAGGTACAGAGAAAAAATGATTTTGCTATGGCTATTAAAGTATGTTCTTGAGAATTTCTGAGCAATTGGCTAGCGGTTACAGCATGGTAACCTGTTGGAATAGAAGGCATTCCACTGCTTTTCAGGGAAATAGAAGGAATATAGAAAGAGGAAGATAATCGTGTTTGTAGGACAGGGAACTGGGCTGTGATAATGTTTATGTTGTGTGGAGTGACTGGGCTGTAAAGTTCCCTATGTCTTTAAGATTGTCACATTTCTAATTAGTGGATGATAGTTGATTTGTTTGGATTTCGTTGTCTAAAATCATGCTCTTGATCACTCCCACAATATAAAACTCAGGGCAGCTGCTTAGCTTGCTAAGTACACTCTCAACAGACTTAAGTTAAATCTTAGATTTTCATCAACTCCAATTAAGCTTTTCAGACACAGAAAGTTGGTCAT
Organism: Mastomys coucha; assembly: GCF_008632895.1. Lineage (NCBI taxonomy): Eukaryota > Metazoa > Chordata > Mammalia > Rodentia > Muridae > Mastomys > Mastomys coucha. The sequence goes on from NW_022196891.1 coordinate 61,281,935, forward strand.
CAGAATCTGTAGCAAAATACCCTCACTTTTTTCTAGCTAATATTTATTACCAAGGAACAAAATTAAAGTATTTAAATAAATAGCATGTTATAAATTAGATATTCATCCTAAGATGCTTTATTTGGTAAATATTTGAAAACTTCAGTTAGGTCATCCCTCAGTAGAAGGAACTGTAACACAAGTTCAGTGTCTGTGAAACGTGTCATACTTAGTCTCTAAATTAAAATTATGATAATTTTCAACATTAAATGGCTCACACGTAAAAGCACTTGCCACAAATCCTAATGACCTGAGTTATATCCACAGGACCCATGTGGTAGAAGGAGAGGCAGAGGCAGAGCTGCCCTTGACCTCCATGAGTGCACCCCATGGTACTCAATGCACCCCACACCACAGTAAATAAAGACACGGATAAACCCGAAATTAAGAAACTCATTAAACACGCGCGCACACACATACCAGTATTTAGATATTGTAAGCGATTTTGAATAATGTTCAGGTTTCAACAAAAGAAATTACTTTTATAATTATGAGATTAAAATATTTTCAAGAAAACAATGTTATAACTCATTTAGATTTTAAAAAAGTCTTTTAAGAACTTCATCAACTTGATCAAGATTTCTTGCCCATTTAATTCATGATGTTCTAACAGAGAAACATTTAAACTATTAAATCTCGAGAGTCACCTTTCATGCCAACATGGCTGAGCATGACAATGTGGTTTTGGTAGCAGGATTCTGTAAATACTGCTGAAGCTTTTGTAAAATATAATTTCTATTTTCTAGATGATAACAGTTTCCTGTTGAGCAGCCTCCCTCCTCACACCTTCTCATTTTCCCCAATGTTTTCAGTAGCGGTCCTCCAATCAGTCACTACACAGTTGTAAGTGCAGTACTGATGCTCAAAGCTCATTTTAGTTACTATGAATACAGTCTGGAGAGCAGAGGACACTTATTTTAATTTTTTTTTTGTACATGTATGTGTGTAGCATGCACTTGTGACAGTACACATGCAGAGGTCAGAGGACAACAGACAGCGTGCAGACCCCTTCTACTATATATATTGCAGAGATCCAACTCAGTTCTTCCAGTTTAGCTGCAAGCACCTTTCACTCACTGAGCCATCTCGCCAGCCCAAAGGTTATTTTAAATGAAAATGGCAGTCTGTCATTTCTGCTATTAGCCTTGTAGTGCTGTGATGTGTCAGGCCTAGAGGATAAAAAAAAAATCATAAACTGATGAAAAAAAGGAGGATTTTAAGGGAATGCATGACATGACTTTGTCATATTTGGTGCTAGATTCTATGCTCTCTGCATAAAACTTGTTTCACTAGAAGAGTTTCAAAAGTCAGCTATGGAAACTCCTGGATATTTTTGGTTTCTTTGTTTGGACTCTTATCAGTCTTCCTTTTAAAAACTCACATTTATATGCAGGTTTGTTAATTGTGTTGTTGAGGAGGAAGGATGAGGAGATGACTCAGAGGACATAAAGGCCTAAATTCAAATAGCTAACGTCCACTTTTAAAAAGCAGGGCAGTGACACCTATAATCAATCCCACCACTGGGTAGGCAGGAACAGGAGGGTCCCAGTGGCTTACTGGCTAGCCAGCCTAGACTGTACATTGAGTTCCAGGCCAGAGAGTGGCCATGTCTCTAAAACAAGGTAGACAGCATGAGGCATAAGACTTCAGGCTGACTCCCCACATGCACATGAATGTACGTGCACCCACACATGTGAACATGAAGACACACAGAAAACACACACATGCATACAAATACCATTAAGAGGGCATAGGATAAAAAGAGCTGAAGTTTTTGGGCTCATTATGATGAGCCATCTGCTTATACACTTATTAGATTATTTTTTTAACTTTTAATTCTGTGTGTGTGTGTGTGTGTGTGTGTGTGCGTGTGTGTGTGTGTGTGTGTCTACATGCATGGCCACAGCTCACATAGAGGTCACAGGACAACTTACAGTAGCCATTTCTTTCCTATCAATGTGGGTCCTGGTGCTTGCCCTTGGGCTACCATGTGCTAGTGCAAGTGCCTTTACTTACTGAGCTATCTGGCTAGCCCAGGTGTATTTTTTCATAGTTAGGATAATTATAGCTTACAAATGGTATAATAACTGAGTAAGTAAGGATTTTTTTCTTCATTCAATAGAACTAGGGTAAATATACATTGCGGATATATTAGGGGGCACTTTTTTACCTATATCTGTAACATTTCACAAGTACTATTGGGAAGCAAGTTTTATTTTTAGTGGTATGGCTCAGCCCATGGTTTTATATGCCCTGGGCCATGACTGAATTTTAGTTACTACTTTTTCACCAACAATTCAACTTATGTGCTTGAAACTTAAATTCTAATAACATAATCAGATCATATATTTCCTTTAAATGTCTCTTTGCTCAAATAATTCCTATTTAGGTTTTTTTTTAAATCATTTTATTTATTTAAATTCCAGTTGTTGCTCCTCTTCTGTCTCCCCTCCGACAGTTCCTCATCCCATTCCTCCTCCTCCTTATCCCAACAGGGTGCTTACACACACACACACACACACACACACACACACACACACACACACACCAGCCCTGCCCCTTCCCTGGGGCCTCAAGTCTCTCTCGGATTAAGCACATCTACTCCCACTAAGGCCTGAGCAGGCAGACCTCTGCTACATGTGTGCCAGGGGCCTTGAACCAGCCCATGTATGCTCCTGGTTGGTGACTCAGTCTCTGGGAGCTCCCTGGGGTCTGAATGAGTTGAGAATGTTGGTCTTTGTATGGAGTTGCCATATCCTTCAGCTTCTTCAGTCTTTCCCCTAATTCATCCATAGGGATCCCTGACTTCAGTCCAATGCTTAGGTGTAAATATCTGCTTCTGTCTCTGTCAGCTTCTGGTACAGTGTCTCTTAGGCCCGCCATGCCAGGCTCCCATCTGTAAGCACACCGCGTAGTGTAGTAGTGTCAGGCCTTGGTGCCCTCCCATGAGATGGACCTGAGTTGGGCCGCTCACTGGGAAACCTTTCCTTCAGTCTCTTCTATTTTTGTCTCTACCGTTCTTAGAAACAGTTCTGGGTCAGGAGTTTTGATTGTGGGTTGGTAACCCCGTCCCTCCACTTGAGGCCCTGTCTATCTACTGGAGGTGGGCTCTTCTAGTTCGCTTTCCCCAGTGTTGGGCATTTTGGCTAAGGCCACCCCCAATGAGTCCTGAGAGTGTCTCACCTCCCAGCTCTCTGGTACTTTCTAGAAGGTCCTCCCACCTCCCCAAGGCTGCTTATTTCCATTCATTTTCTTGGCCTTCTCTCTTCTCCTCCCCCCCCCCATATCTGATCCTGTTCCCCTTTTCCCCTCCCCAACTTCCTCCCCTCTCACACCCAGGTCCCTCCCTTCCTCTGCCTCCCATGATTATTTTCTCCCTTCTAAGTGGGATTGAAGCCTCTTTACTTGGGCATTTCTGCTTATTATACTTCTTATGGTCTGTAGATTATATCCTGGGTATTCTGTACTTTTTGGCTAGTCATTTTGGGTCTGGGTTAACCTCACTCAGGATGATATTTTCTAGTTCCATCCATTTGCCTATAATAGCCACAAATAGTATAAAATATCTTGGTGTGACTCTTACCAAGCAAGTAAAAGATCAAACCCCTGAAAAAAGAAATCAAAGAAGACCTCAAAAGATGGAAATATCTCCCATGCTCATGGTTTGGTAACATAGTGAAAATGGCCATCTTGCCAAAAGGAATCTACGGATTCAATGCAATCCCCATCAAAATTCCAACACAGTTCTTCACAGACATGGAAAGAGCAATTTTCAGCTTCATATGGAAAAACAAAAAGCCCAGGATAACAAAAACAATTCTCAAAAATAAAAGAACTTCCAGGGAAATCTGAGAAATCACCATCCCTGACCTTAAATTGTACTACAAAGCAATAGTGATTTTAAAAAATAAAATAAAACCCACAGTATTGGTACAGAGAGAGACAGGCCAGTCAGTGGAATAGATTCAAAGATCCAGAAGTAATCCCATTCACCTATGGGTAATTGATTGTTGACAAAAAAGGCAAAACCATACAGTGGAAAAAATAAAGCATCTTCCATAAATAGTGCTGGTCTAACTGGCAGTCTGCATGTAGGAGAATGAAAATACCACCTTCCACAAAGCTCACGTCCAATTGAATCAAGGAACTCAACATAAAACCAGATAAACTGAATCTAATAGAGAAGAAAGTCAGAAAAGGGCTCAAACTCATGGGCACAGGGGGAAATTTCCTGAACAGAACACCAATGGCTCAGGCTCTAAGATCAACAATCGATAAATAGGATCTCATGAAACTGTAAAGCTTCTGCAAGGCAGAAGACATCGTCAGTAGGACAAATCGGCAACCTGCAGGTTGGGAAAAGATCTTCAGTAACCATACATTTGACAGAGGGCTAATATCCAAAATATATAAAGAGCTCAAGAAGTTAACCTCCAAAAACCCAAGTAACCCAATTGAAAAATAAGGTACAGAGCTAAACAGAGAATTCACAACAGAAGAATCCCGAATGGTCAAAAAGCACTTAAAGAAATGTTCAAAGCCCCTAGTCATCAGAGAAATGCAAATCAAAACGACCCTGAGATTCCACTTCACCCCAATCAGAATAGCTAAGATCAAAAACTCAAGTGACACCAGAAGCTGGTGAGGTTGTGGAAGGAACACTCCTTCATTGCTGGTGGGATTGCAAACTGATACAACCACATTGGAAATCAGTCTGCAGTTCCTCAGAAAGGTGGCACTATTTCTACCTAAAGACCCAGCTATAGCACTCCTGGGCATATACCCAAAAGATGTCCCACCATGCCACAGGGACACATGCTCCACCATGTTCATAGCAGCCTTATTTATAATATTCAGAACCTGGAAACAACCCACATGTCCCACAACAGAAGAATGGATACAGAAAATGTGGTTCATTTATACAATGGAATACTATTCAACTATTAAAAATGAGGTCATCATGAATTCTTTAGGTTTTTTTTAGTAGTTAGTTTTAGCCTTTTTGATAAATAAAATAAGCCAAAATCAACTTATTTTTAAAGATGCCAAAAAGATCAGAAACACTTAGTTCTGACATTTCAAGTAAAATTAATAGGATTTCTAGTGCTATGAACTGTATTCTTGGACTGTAGATAACTTGTGACCAATTCATCTTTAGGGAGGAAAAAAAGCAAATTCATGCTTTCTCTGTAATGGTCTATGGTTAGACCTTTGTGAATTATCTGCATTCTAATAATATTATCTTCTTACAGATAATCTTGATTCATTACAGAATAGAAAACCTGATAGACCTGAACACTTTCCTCTTTTTTCCTTTTTTTCCTTTTAATTAATTTATTTTTTTATACTCCATATTCTATTCCTCTCCCATCCACCCTTTGACTGTCCCACATCCCATACCTCCTCCCCACCCCCTGTCTCCACGTAGATGTCCCCACTCTAACCCCACCAGACCTCTAAATTCCCCGGGACCTCCAGTCTCTTGAGGGTTAAGTGCATCATCTCTGAATGAACTCAGAAGTCCTCTACTATATGTGTGTTGGGGGCCTCATATCAGCTGCTGTATGCTGCCTGTTTGTGGTCCAGTGTTTGAGAGATCTTGTGGGTCCAGATTAATTGAGACTGCTGGTCCTCCTACAGGATCGCCCTTCTCCTCAGCTTCTTGCAGCCTTCCCTAATTCAGTAACAGGGGTCAGCTGCTTCTGTCCATTGGTTGGCTGCAAATATCTGCATCTGACTCTTTCAGCTGCTTGTTGGGTCTTTTGGAGGGCAGTCATGATAGGTCCCTTTTTGTGGGCGCTCCATAGCCTCAGGAATAGTGTCAGGCCTTGGGACCTCCCCTTGAGCTGGATCCCACTTTGAGCCTGTCACTGGACTTTCTTTTCCTCGGGCTCCTCTCCGTTTCTATCTGTGTAATTCTTTCAGTCAGGAACAATTATGGGTCAGAGTTTTGACTGTGGGATGGATGGTGGGGGATAAAGATCACTTTCAAATATTAAAATTCTGTCAGATGAATAATAAATGTTTATTATTTCAAAAAGCATATGTGACCCTGGTGCCCCTGGGTGTCAAGAAAGAGCATCACGGTCACATATATGAGGCAAATCATCATCCTTATAACAAAGCCTAGAGACTTGTTTAAAAAGAGGAGGAAGGCCTAGTACTTGATAATAAATTTGCCATTAGCAATACTGTCATCCAAAGTGTGCCATCTTCACCACCTTTATTTGAAAACAAATGTTACATTTTTTTTTCAAATAAATTCATTGAACTTTATTTTCATATCAAAACACCATAGTTTTCAAAGAATTTGTTAGCCAATAAGTCAGACAAAAATGAATTTGAGCCCTGGCATTGTTTGTTCAATAACAGTACATGACATATATTTCCAAGTATATGGGTTTATTAGCAGAGATAGTAATGGCTAAGTTATTGTTAATGTATATGGTAAAAATTGTAACGTTTTAGGTTTAAATCAGCAGGCAAAGACACTTTGTAGGAATTAAAGATGGGAAGGAGCACATGAAGGCTCAGGGAAGACTCCCTGGCAGGCTTTCGGGCACGCTGTTGTGGAGAAGTTAGCTTTACAAAGCCAGCCTGTAATTCGGGGGAGCAGAAGCTTCAAGACACGTTGATCACATGGGAGCTAGACAGATAAATATATAATAGAAAATCAATAGATAGACAAATGGATATGCAAATATGAAGATAGATGATAGAGAGATTAATGGAAGATTTCCTGAAAGTCACTTACAGTTTTCCTACCATTGAACTAGCAATAAGGAACACATTGAATTTTCAGATTTTAGTATCATTAAAAAAGTAGTTACCAAATTAGTTTTGCATATATTGTCGTGATTGCCTGTATCAAAAGATTCCATAGAATATAATAGGTATTTATTATGGACACTTATAACAACATATAATGAATAGCTAGGTCATACAATGAGATAAAGTGTAACCAAACTATGCAGGGATTGAAAATATATCCTATTGCCTTTCCAAAGGCTAAAGAGGCAGGAGAGGAGAACATTCTTTATGCTCCAGTCGGTTCTTGGAAATTCTTTAGGCAAACATAAACAGAAGGAACGAGCTGCAAGGGTCAGAAGCCAGGCATGTCATAAACCTCTTAAGGTTCCATAGGAAAGCAGAGAAGCACTAATGGCATCAGTGTCTAAGGGACCATTCCCAGTGCACTGCAGAGTGTTGAGATGTCTAAGGGACCATTCCCAGTGCACTGCAGAGTGTTGAGATGACTAAGGGACCATTCCCAGTGCACTGCAGAGTGTTGAGATGTCTAAGGGACCATTCCCAGTGCATTGCAGAGTGTTGAGATGTCTAAGGGACCATTTCCAGTGCACTGCAGAGTGTTGAGATGACTAAGGGACCATTCCCAGTGCACCGCAGAGTGTTGAGATGTCTAAGGGACCATTCCCAGTGCACTGCAGTGTTGAGATGTCTAAGGAACCATTCCCAGTGCACTGCAGAGTGTTGAGATGTCTAAGGGACCATTCCCAGTGCACTGCAGAGTGTTGATTTAGTTGCTCAGAACAGCAAATGGCTTGTTAGGATGTCAGGTAACTGTCAAGTCTGCTTATATTTACAGCACATTCTGCTTCTCAAGTCAGCCTTCTTCAGAAAGGCATAGAAAGGAAGTCATATATATATATATTTTTTATTGGAGGCTCCAAATGTAATTTTAGTAGTAATTCACTTAAGACAATACATATTTTTAAATGTATAATATGAAATACACAATTTGACACTTTTAAGAGATTAATTGATAGGCTAAAGCTCAAAATTGAATAAATCAGTTTTAATCAGAAATCATAGTAATGTATTTGCTATAAAGTTGTTTTTGGGTTGATCAGATTTATTCTTATATCCTGTGTTAGTGATTTTGTACTTGAAAGTCACCTTGGTCTTCCAAGTGCTATGCCTTTGATCAAATGTCTTTTTATCTCACTTCTTATTTCTCCTTGTCAATGTGACAGTACCATTTCAGGGCACCCCAAGCTCATTTCTAGTGAGTTTTAACCAAATATATTGAAAACTAAGATAGAAGAAACCAGAAGCTATGGGGTTCAAATGAGAAACCATTTTTTTAGCACCATCTTTATCATCATTTCTCCTGTCCACTTTTCAAATTAATTTGCCCATCAGAAATAGCTTTAAAACACTTAAAATAGATTTATCCTGTTTCCTACAGTCTCACTACCAAAAAGATCCAAAAGAAATCAAGTTAATATATGAAGGCATCTGCATTGCCAAGATGATAACCAGTGGAGATATCCTAACTGCCCATCAGCTAGTGAGTAGATATGAAAGAGTACAAACACAGCACGCTATTCACACACTGAAAATGAATCTCTGTTGCTTGCATGATACATGAGTTAGACAGAACAGCATGATCTCAGCCATGTGTAATATAAATATTTACCTCATAGAAGTTAAAAGTAAAAGGAAGTACAGGATTTAAGAGAGTTCAGAAAAGGTGTGGCCACTGAGTATTGACTTAGGATAGAACAGATGTGTTATTGTATGGTAGAATAACTACATAACTACAATGCGCTGTGTATCTCAAAAAACTAGAAGAACAGAAGTCAAATATTTTTGCTATAAAAAAGAGTTACACCTGTTGGCTTGTACCTATAACTGTACAACTCAGATTATATATATATATTATATATATGTATATACATATATATAATATATATGACAATATTATATATATATGACAATTCCCACAAGTTCAAGGCAAACTTGGTCTACCTAAAGGTGTTCCAGGACCTAGAACCAAAAATATTAAAAATAAAAATAAAATTAAAGAGAAATGTTTGAGGAAATATATATGTGGAACTTTATCTAAGAGTTGTATAATATGTGATATATCAAAATATCACATACTACCTTAGAAATGCATATATAATTTTCTACATCTCAGCAATAAAATAAATTTTAAAATAGCTACAACATATGAAACAAATAGTGACATTAAGTTCTTTAATAAGGGGGGCTGGAGAGGTGGCTCAACGGTTAAGAGCACTGACTGCTCTTCTAGAAGTCCTAAGTTCAATTCCCAGCAACCACATGGTGGCTCACAACCATCTGTTATGGTCATTCAGTGCAGTCTTCCACTGTGTCTGAAGACAGCTACAGTGGACACACACATATGAAATAAATATGGCCAGAGTGGGGCCGGAGTAAGCAGGAGCAGTGAGAAAAAAAGTTCGTTAATAAGCTCTAACCAATTGCTAATATGTACTTCATATTTCTTTAACCAGGAACTTTCTCTACATCAAGTATTACAGACATCTGCCAGTGAATTGACCATAATCATTTCTCAGAAACTTATAGTCAAAACCAGATGAACATTAAAGAATTATAACTAATTTTATGGTTAGAATGAAATTAAATTCAACTGTGCCATATATACATATATATATATATATATATATATACATATATATTGAAGTAAACTTTGTCATCAGTTAAAAACAGTATTTTATAGGTGTTTTTCTCCCCTTAACATTATCTGAACTAAGAGGTCATACTAACACTGTCATGATTCCCACAAATAATAATAATGGCCATTGACCTCACTGGAGGCAGAATCAGATTCTTCATCTAAGAGCTGACAACAGAACCTATGTAGCACCTGTCCATGCCATTTGTGAGTAGTAATCTATTCGGCCCCTTGTTTGGCATATGCTCCATGTTCTTTACGTCCGAGACGCACTTCTGAACAGATATTTTAAATGATCCCTCTGAGCCTAGGGAAGGCCCTCAAGATTCTCTCCTCATGGCAAAGTATTTCTGAGCAGCACACAGGTGAACTTACAGAGTGGTTCTCGCTCCTTTGTTTGTGATAGGAGTATGATGAAGAGTGGGCCAAGAAAATTCAGAGTGAGAAGTTTCGCTGGCATAACTCTCAGTGGTTGGAGATGGTGGAGAGCCGTCAGATGGATGAGAGTGAGCAGTACTTGTATGGTGATGATCGGATTGAGCCATACATCCACGAAGGTGACATTCTTGAAAGGCCTGACCTTTTCTACAACTCAGGTAAAGGGATGGCCAAAGCAAACACGTACGCTCCCTTTGTGTGCTATCTCTTCGTCATGCACACTCCCAAACTCTAAGCACACTTTGAGTATCCAAGTGGTCTTCTGGTGATAATTTCATTTGATAGCAACTATGTGCACCAAACAAAACTAGCAACATTATGGTGTGATCTCCATTTAAAGTCTATGTAGCCAGGACAGTCAATGGCTGTTAGATGATTTCTACTACTACATAAATTAAACAAATGTCTTCAGGATGTCTGAATTCTAATCAGCAATGTGGCATGCATTGTTCTGTGTTCTAACACCTTTAAGATGATAGTCCATGTTATTCAAATGCTGCATTTATTAGAACACTGTTGAGCATGGCTAATTACAGGGATGAGTTTGCCACAGAGATGGTAAAGTTTCACATGTTTTGCTTTTAGCATTTTTGCACCACCATCAGTATTGGCAATACTGAATTGAAATCATTTATAGTTGAGACAAAAGAGAGGATTTCCAATGAAGTCCTGCGGAAGACTCAAAATAAGAGTATTAGGCGGAAGGATGTCTTAAGGATGGGGAGCTTTCCTAACATGAACAGGTGTGGCTTCAACCCTGTTACCAAAGAAAAATGAAAAAGAATTAAAGTAATTATAGCTAAATTAATGAAAATTTGTGGTGTATGATCAATAATTGGATGATAATATAATTTGGCATTATAGCTGATCGCTGATAATAAATGTCACATTAATCAGTAATACTGTTCATATTTTATTTATGTCTCACAAATATATACTGTACAAATTTCACATATGTATTATATATTGTTTTATATTTAATATAGACATCTGAATTCCAAAACAATAAGCTCCAGTATACAAATGGAGTAGCTTCTTCCTCACCAAATTCTACAGCAGTTAGGGGTACTGCTCCTTCCAGCCAGACAGGGGAGGACATTAGTTGCAGCCCACTAGAGTTTCTGAGCTTAAGAGCATGTGACTTTTCCTTACATATTCAGAATTTATGAAGGAAAATAATGCAAAATATATATATGATGCTTTTGTTCCCAGGAATCACGATATTCTTAGAATCAAGTTTCTTGCTTTGAAGATTGATAGCTACTTTGTCAGTATCAATCAATTCCAAGTATCTGCAAGACAGCCACAGTTCACAGCATTTGTTTAAACCTTTGCTTTTTAACACAGTTTACGTTTTAGAACACTTCTTTAAGTTATACCACATTTCTAAAATTATTTAAATCAGTGTCTTAGAATGCAAATTGTAAATATTTCCTATGAGATACTTTATAAGTTAATCATGATATATGTGTGTATATCTATATACATGTTTTATTGTCATAAAAGAATATATGTCTGTCTGTATTATAAACTGAAATTAGAAACAGTGATCACTGATGAGAAAATAAGTAACCTTTAAATACATGAAGAGTGACTATCATCCCTAGACATCCTTTGGTTTTTGCACATCCACATCCTGACAGTAGATGATGAGTCTTTCACTGTGCAGGCTCCATGCTATGAGTTTGGAGACACTGATTGCTACAGGCAAGTTCTCAATACTTTTTATTTCATGAATGTTTACCATTTCCTTCCATGAAGTCCAAGAATTAGATGAATCTCTGTACCATTTCTTGATGTATCTCATGATAATGTCAGCCCCTTTTATTATCTGCAGTTTTATTTCAGAAACATCAGGAAATTGAGGGGTGTGTCTTCAATATAGGATTAATATCACTTTGGTATTTTACTTTAGTCTATAATTTTTAGGTTTCTCAAACTCTCATCCTGAATTATTTGGTTTTAATTTTACAGAATTTATTAGTATTTTAATTTAACCTTGTTAATATTAGCCAGATTTTGACAAAATACTAAATATAAAATTTAGTTCTATTTATCTTCTTAGCTTCTTTCCTGTCCTTCTGTTGTGTCTTGGAATTCCCAATGATCCCATTTTGTATCTTCCCAATGTTTACCTGGTATTGAATTTATAGAACATTTAATTTCTAGCAGACATAAAATCAGAACTAAATATTACTTTGACTTTTGAGATTTTAATTGAAGTTCACCTATTTTAAACTTGGTAAAAATAATAAGGTTAGTATCAGTTGTATACACTAACAAATTCAACAATTAAATAATAGCCTAAGACATTATTATATGGTTTATGCCAAGTGACTAGTATGGAAATTTTATGAAAATACAAGGCACTGTGCTTATACTTTTGCTAACTATACTAATTAGATTACCATTCAAGCAATTTTGAATATACTTTTATTTCAAACAACTTTCATTCATCTATTTACTTATTTGTATGTCATGGCATGTGTCTAGAAAGCAAAGAACAACCTGCCCAAGTCAGCTGTCTTTCACATGTGCATTCCCTATATCTAACTCAGGTCCTGAGGCTTGGCAGCCTTTACACATAGAGCCATCTCACGCAAACAAATGCTTCATTTAAGTCCTACTAATATTTGAGGACTCAAACCAGTTATACCTTGATACTGCCTCTCCCCAAGTAGGGTTGTCTAACCCTATTAATAGTAGTTCTTTATATTTTACAGTGTTAATATTCCCTGTTATATATATATGTGTGTGTGTGTGTGTGTGTGTGTGTATAGTTGTGTAATATTTGTAAATAAATTATTTTGTTGTATCCAAAGAGAAATTCTTTCAAAAGGAATAATGTGTATTTATTATGTATATTTGGGGATCATACTATTTTAGATTCAGTAATCCAGCACAGGAAACTCAGAGTCCTTAAATCCATGCAGTTAATCAGAAGGCATATACTAAAAGGTTTGTTTTAGGCTTAGGGTGTCCCTGAAGCCATAATACAGATCTCCTAGTGTCCAGTAATTGTTATTCCTCTACATCAGCCTACACATAGCAGCCTTTTTAGAGTCTTGGGACAACTGAGAAAAAGCAATATAAACTCTTAAATCATTTTTTTTTTTAAACTGACAGACTGAGGGATAAAAACTTAAAGCAAAAACCAAGCTCTTTAGGGGATCGCGTGCATCTGACAGTGTGATGGTATGACTATATTATGAGTAATAACTAATGAAGATCAAGTTTTTAAAAAAAATTTCATCTTGTATAGCTCACCCATTTAAGACCATAAGATGTATAAGCCATTTCATATAAAAAATTGATAACAAGTTTGTGTGTTTTAATGTTTGCCATTTAAATTGTCAAATGGTTTTTATTAACAAACTAATTTTGATATATTACCAATTGTGATATATAAATGAAGCTATGTGGATATAAAATTAGAAACATGCTGAAGTATTGCTCTTTGCCAGCACCGTGGCATCCCATTGCCTCCTTTGCCTTTATTCATACCCTTATGTTAGCCTAACCCATCACTCTTCTCCCTACCACACCCGATGCTTTTCTCCGTTTGTGTCTTTTCTTGTCCACACTTCTGTAAGTACCTGGAGGGCAGTCTGTCTTGTTTCTGATTGCACTGGTATTAGCACTCAGTGACTGCTCTATTATTATGTCTGACCGCTTGTGTATGGGTGGCCTCCAACACATACTCCAGGGATAATGGTCCTTCTGACAGCTTTATTTCCAGACTAAACAGGTTTCTAATGTGTTGCTCAATACAGTAATTTTTATTTTATTCACAATAAATGTGTTTCACTAATCCCTGCTTTGGCTCTGTGTAGATGGACTGATTACCTCTGAAGGAGCAATAAGTCCAGACTTCTTCAATGACTTTCACCTCCAGAATGGAGATGTGGTTGGGCAGCACTCATTTCCTGGCAGGTAAGCAGTGTTCCAAGAAGAACTCAGGAGTGGCGTCTCCTTTGTTTTTTAAAGGCTGGGGTTTTCTTCAGTCTAACATTTCTCTGCCTTTGTCATTACAAGGAGTGTAAAAGTCGTTCATCTCTTCAGGAAAATGCTTTTTTTTTTTTTAGTTAATTTATTAAAAAGTAATGCTTCATTGCTTTAGAAAATATTATTTGAAAAAGATAATAGTTTCCAATAATGAACACAGATTATTTTGTAGTGTATCCAAAACAAATAAAATACAAGAGCACATGGGCATATAGTTTAACAACATTCATGTACCACCTTGTTGAAAAGTTGCTATTTTGATTAGTAGAAGACTTATAATTGTAGGATTGGCAGTAAGCAAAACTTAAAAGGAAAATAATATCTGCTAAGCTAGGATTGTTTGATAGTAACAAAGTTGACTGCAGCAGCACCCAGCTTCATTACTAATGCTCCTACAGATTTTTAAAATTGTTTTAAAATGTATAGAAAACATTTTCCTCCTGTGCCCTCGCTAGAGGTGGAGTGCTTTCATTCCAGCTGATCCTTGGTTGGAATTTCACACTGAGCTGTCAACTGAATAGGCAGAATCTTATTTTCCCTAAAATGTTTTTCACTTAAATTACTGACTTAGTTTCTATTTTTAAAACCCTATTTTTAGTAACATAAATATAGCAACATATATATAGTAAATATAGCCTGCTATATTCATCTGTAAATATTTTTCATATAATAAATGTTTATACAATTTTCTTACAATAAATTTTTATCATATTTTTCTATACCAACTTTATGCTTTTTCACTGTCTCTAAAAGTTAACAAAAGTCAAAAGAACAAATAAAAACTCAATAAGACAAAAAATAACAAAATGAAACAAAATACACACACACAAAATATGAGTGTTTTGTGTAGGCCATCTACCCCAGAGTATGGAGCCTTCTGTGGAGTTTGGCTGATATATCTATTGACACTGCATTAGAAAAAAAAATTACTTTTTTTTCCCCAGCAGATATTACTTGCAAATGGCTTCTTGGTTAAGGGTGGGACTTTGTATCCAGTTCCCTTCTCCATGCTGGGGTTTCATCTGGTATAGACCTGTGCAGGTCTCGCACGTGCTGTCATAGTTTCTGTGAGTTCATATGCAGGTCAGCCCTGCTGCCTTTGTATGATCCTGTTCTCACCTCTGACTCTTACAGTCTTTCTGCCTCTTCTTCCAAGAAGGTCCCTGAGCCTTGAGAGGGGAGTTTGATAAGCACTTCCCATGGAGGGCGAATTGCTCTGTACATTGTCAAGTTGTGAGTTTATGTGTTAATTGCCACCTATTGCAAGAAAGGGTTTCTTTGAGAAGGTTGAGTGGTATATTAATGTTTATCTTTAGGGGTCATTTTATTATTGTATTTCTTTAGCATAATAAAAGTGGTAGGTTTTCTCCTATGGAGCATGAACTATCTATTCTCAGGTTCTTGGCCACTTCATCAATGTCAAGTATGAGTCCACCTCATGGATGGTTTTTGAATAAAAAGCAGTAGCCGTTACTCCTATCACACTTGTGCCTCTCCTATGCCAGTCTGTCTTGAAGGAAGTTTGCTAGTGAAGGTTGCAGTATTTGTAGCTGAATAACATTGAAGATTACTTTTCTCCCCAAGTAGTTTGCAAAGTTGTTCCAGCACCATGAATACAGTGTCCACCACACAGTGGTCATCACCTGGAGCCCATCACAGTGTCCAAAACACAGTGCTTATCAGTGTCCATCATCCAGTGATCTTCACAAAGTGTCCAACACACATTGTCTCTCACACAGTAACCATCACCCAGTGTCCACCACACAGTGTTTATCACCAGGTATCAATCACAGTGTACAACACACAGTGGTACTCAGTGTACATCACTCAGTGATCTTTACAAAGTGTCCAACATACAGTGTCCATCACAGAGTGACCATCACACAGTGTCCACCACACAGTGTTCATCACCCAGTGTCCATCACATTGTCCAGTACACAGTGGTCATCAGTATTCATCACCCAGTGATCTTCACAAAGTGTCCAACACACATTGTCCATAACAATGTGACCATTGCTCATTGTCCACCACACATAGGTTCTCACGAAGTGTCCATCACAGTGTCCATCACACAGTGATCATAACACAGTGTCCACCACACAGTGGTCATACCCCAGTGACATCTCAGTGTCCAACACATTCTCCATCACACAATGGTCATCAGTGTCCATTACCCTGAGATCTTCACAGTAGGGGTAAAGTGTCTAGTTGGACATCAGTTCAGTTCTCCATGTGGTGTCCATATGCAATACCATCTTACTTTGAGGTTGTAGAGGATACCAATAACAAAGGCTAAATCTATTTTTTTTTTTCTGGAGTTCAGGACCAAACCCAGGGCCTTGCGCGTGCTAAGCAAGTGCTCTACCACTAAGCTAAATCCCCAAGCCCAGGCTAAATCTATTTTAAGTAATGCATTCATTGCTTTTTCCTGACCAGTGTTATCTCAGTGATCAATTGAAATAAATTTGATACAACTATAATTATGATAGTTGATGTAAATAGTATTGATCATCTATTATATATAATCTACTTTACAAGTATCTGTCTTTTTAAAATTCCACTCTAAATTTTTAAAGCAAGAATTATATCTGTTTTACAGATAAAGAAACCACAGCTAATTAAAGTATCTAGTAGAGGTGACCTAATATGCATGGGTGCATGGAAATACTACCTCTATGCATAAATTCATAGCAAAGCTTTCTTTAAATTATGCTTATATTGTCTCTTATGCTAAGTGATATATTCATGAAATGTGAAGTTTGGTCTTCTATAATGGCCTCTCAATGACAACACAAGAAATAATTTCATCATATACTTGGTTGACATATTAAAAAAATCCCTTGCCTCAAGACATAAAAGCTAACCATAACAAAAAACTTTGATTTTTTTTTCTGAAGCATCTGACATTCCAGTTATAAATATTTAATTAGCCTATATAATTATTATATACTACTAATGTGAAGATTCACAGTACAAATGTTTTCTGTAAAATTAAAAATGAAAGTTGATTTGAGTACATAATCTTATAACAAAAAAAAGGCTTATCATTTATAAACCTTATTGTTCTGATATTGTAATTACTCTTTCCCTTCTGGGTCACAGTAAGTATTGTCCTAGAGATGGTCCCAATCTAAAAACAGCAGACTGCTACAGATCTTGCCTTACTTCCTTAAATAAGACCTGTTTCATTTTAATGTAATTCAATGGCTTCAAATAAGTTAAACCTTTTGATTATGTAGTCAGGCATGTGGGACATTTGTATGACCCCAGCCTTCAGGAATATAAGGCAGGGAGGTCCAAGGTCAGCCAGGGTCATATGGTGAGACTCTCTCTCAAAATTTTCCAATATGAGGGTAATTGAATATATGTCAGTAAATCTTGAGACCAATTCAACAAAGTTTATCACTTTTAATTATAGTTTATAAAACTATATAGCTTTATTGAGAGATATATTTAGTGATAATATTTCATATTTTAAAATTTCAATATTTTGCTTTTCATTTATGTTAAATTTTAGTGACTAGGAAAATCCATATAGAACTTCTTTATTGAAAACTACTTTGATATATTCTTTTATGAAGTAAAGCAGCTACTTAAATATTTTTACCCTTGAAAATGAACCAAAGGCTCCTTTAAAAACAAAAGAGTAATATATTTACTGTAATTATTTTGATTTGAGAATTGTTTATCCTTTAAAAAACTTTCCCTGAAATAGTATTATCTTTAAGAACTTTATAAGCTTTAGCCGGGCGGTGGTGGCGCACGCCTTTAATCCCAGCACTTGGGAGGCAGAGGCAGGCGGATTTCTGAGTTCGAGGCCAGCCTGGTCTACAGAGTGAGTTCCAGGACAGCCAGGGCTACAGAGAAACCCTGTCTCGGAAAAACCAAAAAAAAAAAAAAAAAAAAAAAAAAAAAAAAAAAAAAAAAAAAAAAGAACTTTATAAGCTTTAAATCATATAAGCATATCACTTTTTCTTTTTATTTGTAGAAGCATAATTTACTATTAATTTTTTTTGAATTTTTATAGATAACAAATTAAATGAAAAAGGATGTTCAAACATGTCAGCAGAGATGTGGTTTACAGCAGAGAGAGGATTTCTAATAAGCCTTTTGTACCTCTGTTCAGGAACAATTCTTAGTTAAATAAGTTTATTCTTAATTTACTGTTTTGCTTATTCAGATATTTTTAGTTATTTAAGATTCTCTTTATTCTTTGAGAATCTCATAACATACATAAACTGTGTTTTGATTGTATTTACTTCACATTTCCTTCCTACAGCTTCTCTAAGATAAGATTCTACTTTGACAGTAGAAAACCATGGATCATCAGTTAGGCATATTTATTCTAATTCTGGAAATACTTAAACATATTAAATTGCTATAATTATTCACACATTTTGTTATGATGATCTTGCTGAGTGATGTGAAATCTTAAACTACAGGCTAGCTCTCAGTTTCTAATATCTAGGAGATAAACTTTAAAACTCATTAAATAACATCAACTCAAAGTGCTGATTGTGAAAATTTCCATTTTATTAACTCACTTTAAATAATATAAGAATATATTTCCATAAATGCTCCATTCACTAACCTGGAATTGTTGCCTTCTAACTCTCACCTCTCCTGGGGTTAAAAAGACAAAAGAACTGTCAGGCAGTTCTGTGAGCACCAGGCACAAACATGGCATACACAGACGCAGGTAAAACACCCATACATAGAAATGAGAAAATAATGTTTAAAAAAGCAGCTCTTTATACATGCATATGTATGTATATCGAGAATGTGACAGCAAAGTTGAGTGGCAGTACAGTATCTCATTTACTTTAAAAATTGCTTTGTTTTAGATATGTTGCTTCTGCCTGAAAGGCTGTGAACAAATAGTGTTCTCCTTGGATTTAAAATGTGACAATCCTGGTTACCCTTAGAGGGAAGAAGTGTGGCCTCTGTGGAGCCTCCCTCTAAGTCAGGGAAATACCCAGATGGCCTGCCAGCTCTTCCCTGCTTCCTTATCGTGGTCTTGATGACTAAGCCTAGCAAAGTTATGTAAGGAAGAATAATAAAAGATTAATGTAGAAGCAGTAACAATGTCTCATCAGCACTGTTTGAGTGATTGACCATGGCATGTGTGACAGAGCATGAGACAAGTTACAGCAGTGGGAAGTGCCACCGCCACTCAGCTTCCATGGCTTTCAGGCTTTATTATCGGAACATTTCAATTTGAGTAGATTCCTGTAAGTAGTTGATCCTGGGTGTCTCCTAGGTAAAGAATAAATTACTAATTTGTATGACATCTGGTTTTTTTCAATTGTTCAGATTTTTCTCTTTTCTCTAATGATGTTTAATAACTAAAAGATATATAAATTAAAATCTGAGAAACTAAACCAAATTGAAAAAAGTGTTAAGACCTAATGTATATCGTTGCTTTTCCTAAAGCCCAAGTCAAAGGTGCTCATAGTCTGAGGGTCTGTGTTTCTGTAATATGGTGAGTCAGTTTAATTGGAAACAGTGAAAGCTGTTAAACTCATCTATCTCATTCTACAAGAGAGACTGGACGTTTGATAAAATAGATGCTGGCAGTCAGACAGCAAATCCTTGGCTTTAGACACATGTCACTATTGGTTTGAACCTCTTGGCGCCAGGATTTCCCAACATTTAGAGCTAATGCAAAATGCATTAGGGCTCCAAGGCATTAGCTCTGAGGTTGCCAGTCACAGTGTCAAATGTAAATCTCCCCAGCTCTGAACTGGGGCTGGGGTGAGGTGGAACTCGGTATTGAAGCTAATTAAAAGGAATGGGAGCAAGGCAAGGCTCTTGGGTTTTTTTTTTTTTTTTTTTTAATGTTATGTACTATGTATTCATGCCATATTTTTGGACCTTTTTTTATTATAACTCTTACTTTTCAAGACTAACAAGAACCTCATGTTAAGAGTATTCTTAAACTGCTTCCAGCTTTTACAAATCAGTTTTTGTTGCAGTAAAAATGGTCCATTTTCCTTTTATAGGAATCCAATTTTCATAAACTGGAAAAAAACGCAATCTGCTTCAGTTTCCTAGGGCTTTGAAAAATATTTTTCAGAGAACTTGGCACTCTTTGTGGTTGGTAGAATGATGTCATCACTGACCATCTCGCTGAGGTCAAAGTGAACTGGACTTACACATGACCTGTTCCTTGCTTCATATGCCTTAATTTTCTGTGTGTTTTCTTTCTTGGAGTATTTTACTATTACTTGT
Organism: Mastomys coucha; assembly: GCF_008632895.1. Classification (NCBI taxonomy): domain Eukaryota; kingdom Metazoa; phylum Chordata; class Mammalia; order Rodentia; family Muridae; genus Mastomys; species Mastomys coucha. The sequence continues at coordinate 61,302,114 of NW_022196891.1, forward strand.
TTTGTGTTTAAGCTTATATATTATGCATGTATGACTCTCACTGTAGCCTCTTTATCTTGTGAACCATTAAATAGCAGCTGAAATGTTACTTGCAGGATCATCATGAAGTAACAAAATATTTCTCTGAATGAAAGAATCCTTTATACTAATTTTAACTATAAGTTACACTTCCATATTGACTGTACCTGCCACGGCATGCACGTGGAGATCAGAGGGAAGCTGCAGGAATCAGCTCTTTCCTTTCATGATGGACTCCAAGTCCTAAACGCAGGTTGTCTGGCTGCTAGGAAGCTCCCTTGGACTAGGTTGCCTTACCAGCCTCTTCGTTTTTCAAGTCTTGTTTCTCCTAACACTAGGATTCTATGTATACAAATTCTCGCTATAAGGCTACCCTTATCATCCTCCATCAAAACCCTAGCTTACCAAGACAAGGCCATTATCAAACGATATATAGTCTTAAAAGATAAAAATAACTCATTAAGTGTCCTGTATATTTAATGCATTGCTAAACTTCTTCTATACACTGAGTTCTTGACATGGTTGTATGTGTAGGTTCCCAAAAACTCCTTAGTTCTGGATATTTGCAGGCATGTTTTAAAGGACTGTTTGTAGGTTTAAATGGAGTTTTTTAAGCCTTGATTAAAAAAAAATAGAAGAGAGGCTGGAGAAATGGCTCAGCAGTTAAGAGCACCAGCTGCTGATTTAGAGGACTTGAGATTCAATTCCCAGTACCCACATGTTGCCTCACAAACATCTTTAACTCCAGTTCCAAGGGATTTGATGACCTTTTCTGACCCAGTGAGCACCAGGCACAAACATGGCATACACAGACCCAGGTAAAACACCCATACATAGAAATGAGAAAATAATGTTTAAAAAAGCAGCTCTTTATAAATGCATATGTATGTATATCGAGAATATGACAGCAAGGTTGAGTGGAAGTACAGTATCTCATTTACTTTAAAAATTGCTTTGTTTTAGATATGTTGCTCTGTCTGAAAATATACAGATCTATGGAAACTTTTATAATATATTAAAAATTAATTATGAATATTCAGTTATCCAAAGGATATTTTAGCTTATGTAAAAATATCTCAAACCCCATAGTAAATGCTGTCCGGGCCTAAATCAGAGGAATAATTTTAAGCTCTTTCTAGTTTTGTGAGTATTGGTGAAATAGAAATATGTTACAGAATTTCTTGAAATGAATAAAATTATTCATAAGCTATATAACTAAGGAAATTATGCCTAAGAGTGAAGTGATCGATCGTTCTCCTTGTAAACTTGTAGGATGCTAAAAACTGCTGAGCATGAGTGGCGGGGGCTACAAGACATTAGTGTCAGATAAACTAGTGTAAAGAAAGGGGTTTTAATTAAGAGACTTATGTGAAATAATCTTTATGAGAAATTTTATTTTACTTTCTGCATATTACCAATTGCATTTTTCAAGGTAAAATATTTCTAGGAACCTTTAAAATTTTCCAAGAATAAAATGTTTAAGACTTTTTAAAAAATCTAAATCTAAGTACACCAAGGCTAATAACTCAAATGTCTCTGACCTTCATCCCTACACACGTCATACTTGATCAAAGTCACCTATGTGAAGAGAGTGAAGAAGGAAAATAGAAATTAAGGGTCAGAGATTTTTAGGGAGCCAATTGGAACTGGGCAGTAATAAATACTGAAGCCCTTAAGCTCGGTATGAGGAGCAGCCTTTGTTCCACGTGGTTACTGCATCCAGATGACAAGGAGATTCGTTAATCCTGGTGACCTCTGTTTGGGGAAGTAGAGAGAAAATATTTTTATAGGGGAGATGGAGCATTCACTTCATAGCAGGACAAATTACAAACCTATTTTGCTTTAATATATTTGGACATGTTTTCTTGCAAATTGGTATTTCACATTTAATTGAAGGCAAGCTGTGAAGAGTTTATTAATGCATTAAGTAATTAGTTAAAATGAAAGTGAAGGAATGAGGTGGCCTCAGTGGGAGAGTGAATGAATGCCTTGTGCAAGTCCCTTCTTGAGATAGTGGTACTTCTCTGGAGCCTGTTAAATGCATCCCTATGAGTTGGCTCTGTTTGTCTTCCTTGTCGGTTTTTATTTAGACTTTTTAGAGAGACAGCTTTTTTTGAGCAGTGAAAAGGCCTCCCTCCACTGCTTAGTCACTAATTATTTGCATTTCCCATGGAAAATTGAATTAGATTTTATTAGTAAATTGGGCCTATAACCTTTAAGGCTAGATTTTATTAGATTATTAAGGCTAGATTTATTAGATCAGCATTAGCAAACTGTAAGCTTTACTAAAAAATAGAAATACAAGGCAAAAATCACTGGAGCCTTGGGAACCTTGGGAAGCTGGTGTCTTGCTCTAGAGAGGTCGCCGTGCTTACGTGGAAATGTGGTCTCAGTTATTTACTTCCTTTACAAATTTAGACACAAGAGAGCTTGGCAGTAGACGTGTCCTCACTGGGGCAGTGCCGCTTCTATCTGGTGCTCTATCAGAGCAAAGCTTTGCATGTATACTAGCTGTGTTTAAAGCCCAAAGATTTTCTCAAAGGACACCACATTATTGAGACTTTATTAAGACTTTTGTTTAGGGGGAAAAAATACTGCTATAACTGAATCTACAAGTAAAATAATAGAACTGAATCCTGTAATAATGTTAACACATTGACTGTGAACAGCCTTGTATTTAAAGACATGACATAGGTGTTAACCCTGGCTTGGCTAGGAAATTGAACACATCCCTACCATTTTAGAAGGATTGTCTAGTGGTAAAGCTCATATGGTTTTCCAAGTGTACTGGTTTCATTTTTGTTGACTCTATAGATGCAATTGAGAGTGGATTTAGTCAGTTATGTTGGCGCATATCTGTATGCCCAGAATTCAGGAAGCCGAGACAAGAGGATATCAAGGCAGGCCAGCCTAGGTAATCATGTTACTCTGTTTCAAAATAAAGCAATTGCAAATATGAATTAAAAGAAAGTCTAAAGTTTTTAAGTCTATGTGAGTTCTTGCAGGAGATGTTTGGGCTAGGTAATGCTATTAGCAAAAGTAGATCTTTTACTACAATGCAAACTACCATTTCAAATGCTTCCTTATTCATAGTTTAAATAGAATAACAAGCACTGTTCCTTTTAAAATGAGAGAGATAGGGCAGTCCATTTAGGCCTTGAGTTGTAGCATTAGGCATAGTCCTTAACTGGAGAGGACTGTGTAATTCAAGGTTGAGTTATTCTTTCTAGTCCTGTCTGTTTGGATGTGGCCTAACTGGTATGAATAGTCACTAAGTTTTCTTATATTAAAAACGTTTAACAAGCCGGGCAGTGGTGGTGCATGCCTTTAATCCCAGTACTTGGGAGCAGAGGCAGGCAGATTTCTGAGTTGGAG